>NW_027466527.1:587500-740000 GCF_050575085.1 Anarhichas minor
CAAAAGAAAGTACGGCACATACAGTAGATCTAATGAAATGATGTGTGTTCTTGTGTTGAGTCATAACTTCAGTGTTTTGTATTTTGTGTTGTAACAGACAAGTAAAGAAAAGTCAATAAATAACAATGGAAACAAATTCTCTGCTGCTTCATAACTTCTTAACGAGAGGAAATAGCTCTTTCATAAATCCACTCCTTGAACAATAACGTGAATGAACGAGTAGATGAGTAGATGAGTAAGTTATCATGTATGGAGGACAGAAGCTGTCAAAAAAATAATTCATTAATAAAATATGCCAATAAATACAAATATAATACAAAATAATATAAAAAATAACTAGGCATTAATTTTTTCTTTCTTTCTTTTATACATGAATAAATAAACAAAATAGAAATAAATACACAAATAAATGCAAAAATAAATTTATAAAAAAACAACATTTAATTAAATGAAATCTATTTTAATATTACTTCGGTACATTTAATGCATGTCACTTTATTTCACGTGTCATTTATCTCTGTATTCTTTATTTTGGCAGCTTCTGTCCTCCACAGTGTTCAGTGTCATTGTTCATCCTGTCGTGCATAAGCTTATTATAGCATGTTGGAAATTAAAACCAGCAGAAATCAAAAGCCTTCGGTCTGGGTTGAAAAAATAGACACAAATATTTATAATAACCTCTTTTTAAAATGTGTTTCAGTGCATGGAGCTGTGGCTGTGGAAGAAACAGACGTGTCCCTTGTGTCCTCGTCCCGCATCAATGTCCCATAACGGTCCTGAGGCTGCATGAGACCCACTGATTAATACCCAAATATGAGTCTTTCTGTCCGAATTCTTATTAGTGTCGAAAATGTTCCAGAGAGTTTCTAAACTCTACGTTAAATCTGCTCAGAATTCATTGTTTTTTAAAGTTTTTTTTTTTTTTTTTTTGCACATTTCATTTACCTTAAAGGAAAAATTTGGGAAATCATTTTGTGAAATACATTTATTTGCTTTTTTATTTGAGACTACGATTAGAAGATTGATTCTGGCGTCAGACGTGAGAGAGGATCGATCTTCTGTTTCCACTCATTTGATCCTCAGTTATTGAGGTTTCCCTTTTCTTCTGGAGACTAAACATCTTTAAAATATTAAAATAACATCTTTTAACATCCCTCTCTTGTCCAACAACAACAAAGTTATTGTTGGACACTTTCTTTTCCAGAGTGTCAATAGAGAGAATTTGCATATTCAAACTAATTGTGGTCAGTATTATTTTTGAATGTACTTTATAGACTCAGTCCGTGTTGTGGAAGAATAATAACACTTAAGGTTTCACCTATTTCAAACCTGTGTTAATAATCTTTACGTTATAAAAAGGAACTCCTGTCTGTCATATCTCATGTTTTCTCTCCATCTCCCTGCCTTATCTTTCCTTTTGTTGTTTTGCATATGAAATATTTCACATTTGAGGTTCTCAGTCATCTCTTCAGCTTTCAATCTTCCTCTTTCGTCGTCAAACGACAGTTTGCAGAGTTGAGTTTCAGGCTGCCTGTCTGTGAATGTATAGAAACATGCAATGACATGAACATGGTTTTATTTCTATAACAAATAAAGAGGATGTACGTCACTACTTCACTGTTACTTCATGTGATTCATTTACTCACCAATACATCCTGGTTCATCTAATCTACTGCGACCAAAGACGGTTTATCTGCAGCACAGAAGAAGTTATTTTAGGATCAAATATATTTCATCTCAAAGAGACAGAAACACTGATGTGACAAACTGTCTCATGTTATTAGTGCTTTCAGCGCTCACGTTATAATACACTGCACAATAATAACAAGTATTCAAAGGTATTTAAATCCCGTAATAACAAAAGGCAGTACCAGAATAGAAGCTCGGGCGTCACCAGTGATGTAAATGATGGTTTCAGATGAACAGAATCACAGCAGCGTCACTGACACGCCCGACTGAAAGAGGTCGTTACACAAAGTGTTAATTATAAAACCTGTGTTTAAAAAAACCTAAATGTGTCTGTGGTTTACTTAAAGGTCCAGATGGTGTTAAATCTAATCCTTATGTCACAATACGTTGCATATTTGTCCAGTGTTTTGCATGGAAATTCGTAATTAGATATAATTAATATTATATAATTAATATGGAATTAAGTGTATAGCAGTTACTATCAGGGGCGACTCCTCTGGTTGTATAGAAGTCTATGAGAAAATGACTCTACTTCTCTCTTGATTTATTACCTCAGTAAACATTGTAAACATGAGTTTATGGTCTCAATCTCTAGTTTCAAGTCTTCTTCAATACAGCATGATGTTCATTTAGTACATTATGGTCCATTTAGAGTCAAACAGACCATAAAGCAGGGGATGCTTTAGGGCGGGGCTACACGGTGAAATACGTTTTTCTCTTGTTTGCTTGCTCAGCTGAAAGTCACTTAGTGCTTCCTTTCACCACCACATTACATTATTGAACGCTGAATCATTTCCTCTCATTGAACCTAAGATGAGGATGAAGATGTCTTCCAGCCCGCACACAGCGTACGTGCCGGAGGTCCCGGTGTCCCGGTGTCCCGGTCCCGCCCCGGCTGGATGGAAAGTAGCGGTTTCCACCGAGCAGGCGGAGTGAAAGTGCACACGTGGACAGCAAGACACGTGAGACTGACGTGTACGTCAGCCAATGACAGCGCGGACCGGTGACGACAGCGCCCCTCTGTCGACCAATGGGAGAGCTTACTGGGAGGTGAACGCCTGAGCCGTTTGGAGTCGGAAAATTTTGGATAAAGAAAAAAAAAAAAAAGGTCTGGACGTCTGGAGGGAACCGGGAACCGAACCCGGACCCGGAGGACTGAGAGCTGGTGTTCACTTCAAGTCCTGGATCAGAGGAAATAATATCCGTCTGCTGGGAAATTATTTGTGTGAAGATGCTTTGATTTGTCCGGCTTAATATACTAGTACTACTAGTACTTCTACTACTACTACTACAGTCTTTCATCTCCAGAGACAAACATACTTTGGTAAGAACCCCCTTTTCTTTCTTTCTACTTGGATTCTACTGTGTCCTGTTCAGTCGTTATATATTAATACATGAATATATGATACACACACTGTCACTGTACTTCCAAAGGTTGTGTTTATATATATATATAAACATATAAACAATATATATATATACTTCATAAAAGATCTTTATCAGAATCCGGTTTATTGACAAGAAAGTTTTCACAACAAATTAGCTTTTTGTAAATGATTGCATAGACAGGAAAAATAAGAACATGAATTATAATTGTACTTTTTACTTCACTACATCTCAGAGGTACATACTGTACTTTTACTGTACTCTATGTGTTGATGTTGAATGTTTGTGATAAACTGAAGGATGAAGTGTTCCTTTACGTGTTGATGATGAATGTTTGTGATAAACTGAAGGATGAAGTGTTCCTTTATGTGTCGATGTTGAATGTTTGTGATAAACTGAAGGGTGAAGTGTTCCTTTATGTGTTGATGTTGAATGTTTATGATAAACTGAAGGATGAAGTTTTCCTTTACGTGTTGATGATGAATGTTTGTGATAAACTGAAGGATGAAGTTTTCCTTTACGTGTTGATGATGAATGTTTGTGATAAACTGAAGGATGAAGTGTTCCTTTATGTGTCGATGTTGAATGTTTGTGATAAACTGAAGGGTGAAGTGTTTCCTTTATGTGTCGATGTTGAATGTTTGTGATAAACTGAAGGGTGAAGTGTTCCTTTACGTGTTGATGATGAATGTTTGTGATAAACTGAAGGATGAAGTGTTTCCTTTATGTGTCGATGTTGAATGTTTGTGATAAACTGAAGGGTGAAGTGTTCCTTTATGTGTTGATGTTGAATGTTTGTGATAAACTGAAGGATGAAGTGTTTCCTTTATGTGTCGATGTTGAATGTTTGTGATAAACTGAAGGGTGAAGTGTTTCCTTTATGTGTTGATGTTGAATGTTTGTGATAAACTGAAGGATGAAGTGTTTCCTTTATGTGTTGATGTTGAATGTTTGTGATAAACTGAAGGGTGAAGTGTTCCTTTATATGTTGATGTTGAATGTTTGTGATAAACTGAAGGATGAAGTTTTCCTTTACGTGTTGATGATGAATGTTTGTGATAAACTGAAGGATGAAGTGTTCCTTTATGTGTCGATGTTGAATGTTTGTGATAAACTGAAGGGTGAAGTGTTTCCTTTATGTGTCGATGTTGAATGTTTGTGATAAACTGAAGGGTGAAGTGTTCCTTTACGTGTTGATGATGAATGTTTGTGATAAACTGAAGGATGAAGTGTTTCCTTTATGTGTCGATGTTGAATGTTTGTGATAAACTGAAGGGTGAAGTGTTCCTTTATGTGTTGATGTTGAATGTTTGTGATAAACTGAAGGATGAAGTGTTTCCTTTATGTGTCGATGTTGAATGTTTGTGATAAACTGAAGGGTGAAGTGTTTCCTTTATGTGTTGATGTTGAATGTTTGTGATAAACTGAAGGATGAAGTGTTTCCTTTATGTGTCGATGTTGAATGTTTGTGATAAACTGAAGGGTGAAGTGTTTCCTTTATGTGTCGATGTTGAATGTTTGTGATAAACTGAAGGGTGAAGTGTTCCTTTATGTGTTGATGATGAATGTTTGTGATAAACTGAAGGATGAAGTGTTTCCTTTATGTGTCGATGTTGAATGTTTGTGATAAACTGAAGGGTGAAGTGTTCCTTTATGTGTTGATGTTGAATGTTTGTGATAAACTGAAGGATGAAGTGTTCCTTTACGTGTTGATGATGAATGTTTGTGATAAACTGAAGGATGAAGTGTTTCCTTTATGTGTCGATGTTGAATGTTTGTGATAAACTGAAGGGTGAAGTGTTCCTTTACGTGTTGATGATGAATGTTTGTGATAAACTGAAGGATGAAGTGTTCCTTTATGTGTTGATGTTGAATGTTTATGATAAACTGAAGGATGAAGTTTTCCTTTACGTGTTGATGATGAATGTTTGTGATAAACTGAAGGATGAAGTTTTCCTTTACGTGTTGATGATGAATGTTTGTGATAAACTGAAGGGTGAAGTGTTCCTTTATATGTTGATGTTGAATGTTTGTGATAAACTGAAGGATGAAGTTTTCCTTTACGTGTTGATGATGAATGTTTGTGATAAACTGAAGGGTGAAGTGTTCCTTTATATGTTGATGTTGAATGTTTGTGATAAACTGAAGGATGAAGTTTTCCTTTACGTGTTGATGATGAATGTTTGTGATAAACTGAAGGGTGAAGTGTTCCTTTATGTTTTGATGTTGAATGTTTGTGATAAACTGAAGGATGAAGTGTTCCTTTATGTGTTGATGATGAATGTTTGTGATAAACTGAAGGATGAAGTGTTTCCTTTATGTGTTGGTGATGAATGTTTGTGATGAACTGAAGGGTGAAGTGTTCCTTTATGTGTTGATGTTGAATGTTTGTGATAAACTGAAGGATGAAGTGTTCCTTTACGTGTTGATGATGAATGTTTGTGATAAACTGAAGGGTGAAGTGTTCCTTTATGTGTTGATGATGAATGTTTGTGATAAACTGAAGGATGAAGTGTTCCTTTACGTGTTGATGATGAATGTTTGTGATAAACTGAAGGGTGAAGTGTTCCTTTATGTGTTGATGTTGAATGTTTGTGATAAACTGAAGGATGAAGTGTTCCTTTATGTGTTGATGATGAATGTTTGTGATAAACTGAAGGGTGAAGTGTTCCTTTATGTGTTGATGTTGAATGTTTGTGATAAACTGAAGGATGAAGTTTTCCTTTACGTGTTGATGATGAATGTTTGTGATAAACTGAAGGATGAAGTTTTCCTTTACGTGTTGATGATGAATGTTTGTGATAAACTGAAGGGTGAAGTGTTCCTTTATATGTTGATGTTGAATGTTTGTGATAAACTGAAGGATGAAGTTTTCCTTTACGTGTTGATGATGAATGTTTGTGATAAACTGAAGGGTGAAGTGTTCCTTTATATGTTGATGTTGAATGTTTGTGATAAACTGAAGGATGAAGTTTTCCTTTACGTGTTGATGATGAATGTTTGTGATAAACTGAAGGGTGAAGTGTTCCTTTATGTTTTGATGTTGAATGTTTGTGATAAACTGAAGGATGAAGTGTTCCTTTATGTGTTGATGATGAATGTTTGTGATAAACTGAAGGATGAAGTGTTTCCTTTATGTGTTGGTGATGAATGTTTGTGATGAACTGAAGGGTGAAGTGTTCCTTTATGTGTTGATGTTGAATGTTTGTGATAAACTGAAGGATGAAGTGTTCCTTTACGTGTTGATGATGAATGTTTGTGATAAACTGAAGGGTGAAGTGTTCCTTTATGTGTTGATGATGAATGTTTGTGATAAACTGAAGGATGAAGTGTTCCTTTACGTGTTGATGATGAATGTTTGTGATAAACTGAAGGGTGAAGTGTTCCTTTATGTGTTGATGTTGAATGTTTGTGATAAACTGAAGGATGAAGTGTTCCTTTATGTGTTGATGATGAATGTTTGTGATAAACTGAAGGGTGAAGTGTTCCTTTATGTGTTGATGTTGAATGTTTGTGATAAACTGAAGGGTGAAGTGTTCCTTTATGTGTTGATGTTGAATGTTTGTGATAAACTGAAGGGTGAAGTGTTCCTTTATGTGTCGATGTTTAATGTTTGTGATAAACTGAAGGATGAAGTTTTCCTTTATGTGTTGATGATGAATGTTTGTGATAAACTGAAGGATGAAGTTTTCCTTTATGTGTTGATGATGAATGTTTGTGATAAACTGAAGGATGAAGTGTTTCTTTATGTGTTGATGTTGAATGTTTGTGATAAACTGAAGGATGAAGTGTTTCTTTACGTGTTGATGATGAATGTTTGTGATGAACTGAAGGATGAAGTGTTACTTTATGTGTTGATGTTGAATGTTTGTGATAAACTGAAGGATGAAGTGTTTCTTTACGTGTTGATGATGAATGTTTGTGATAAACTGAAGGATGAAGTGTTACTTTATGTGTCGATGTTGAATGTTTGTGATTAACTGAAGGATGAAGTGTTTCTTTATGTGTCGATGATGAATGTTTGTGATGAACTGAAGGATGAAGTGTTACTTTATGTGTTGATGATGAATGTTTGTGATAAACTGAAGGATGAAGTGTTTCTTTATGTGTTGATGATGAATGTTTGTGATAAACTGAAGGATGAAGTGTTACTTTATGTGTCGATGTTGAATGTTTGTGATGAACTGAAGGATGAAGTGTTCCTTTATGTGTTGATGTTGAATGTTTGTGATAAACTGAAGGATGAAGTGTTTCTTTATGTGTTGATGATGAATGTTTGTGATAAACTGAAGGATGAAGTGTTTCTTTATGTGTTGATGATGAATGTTTGTGATAAACTGAAGGATGAAGTGTTACTTTATGTGTCGATGTTGAATGTTTGTGATAAACTGAAGGATGAAGTGTTCCTTTATGTGTCGATGTTGAATGTTTGTGATAAACTGAAGGATGAAGTGTTTCTTTATGTGTTGATGATGAATGTTTGTGATAAACTGAAGGATGAAGTGTTCCTTTATGTGTCGATGTTGAATGTTTGTGATAAACTGAAGGATGAAGTGTTTCTTTATGTGTTGATGATGAATGTTTGTGATAAACTGAAGGATGAAGTGTTTCTTTATGTGTTGATGATGAATGTTTGTGATAAACTGAAGGATGAAGTGTTTCTTTACGTGTTGATGATGAATGTTTGTGATAAACTGAAGGATGAAGTGTTACTTTACGTGTTGATGTTGAATGTTTGTGATAAACTGAAGGATGAAGTGTTTCTTTACGTGTTGATGATGAATGTTTGTGATAAACTGAAGGGTGAAGTGTTCCTTTACGTGTTGATGATGAATGTTTGTGATAAACTGAAGGATGAAGTGTTCCTTTACGTGTTGATGATGAATGTTTGTGATAAACTGAAGGGTGAAGTGTTCCTTTACGTGTTGATGTTGAATGTTTGTGATAAACTGAAGGATGAAGTGTTCCTTTATGTGTTGATGATGAATGTTTGTGATAAACTGAAGGGTGAAGTGTTCCTTTATGTGTTGATGTTGAATGTTTGTGATAAACTGAAGGGTGAAGTGTTCCTTTATGTGTTGATGTTGAATGTTTGTGATAAACTGAAGGGTGAAGTGTTCCTTTATGTGTCGATGTTTAATGTTTGTGATAAACTGAAGGATGAAGTTTTCCTTTATGTGTTGATGATGAATGTTTGTGATAAACTGAAGGATGAAGTTTTCCTTTATGTGTTGATGATGAATGTTTGTGATAAACTGAAGGATGAAGTGTTTCTTTACGTGTTGATGATGAATGTTTGTGATAAACTGAAGGATGAAGTGTTACTTTATGTGTTGATGTTGAATGTTTGTGATAAACTGAAGGATGAAGTGTTTCTTTACGTGTTGATGATGAATGTTTGTGATAAACTGAAGGATGAAGTGTTACTTTATGTGTTGATGATGAATGTTTGTGATAAACTGAAGGGTGAAGTGTTCCTTTATGTTTTGATGTTGAATGTTTGTGATAAACTGAAGGATGAAGTGTTCCTTTATGTGTTGATGATGAATGTTTGTGATAAACTGAAGGATGAAGTGTTTCCTTTATGTGTTGGTGATGAATGTTTGTGATGAACTGAAGGGTGAAGTGTTCCTTTATGTGTTGATGTTGAATGTTTGTGATAAACTGAAGGGTGAAGTGTTCCTTTATGTGTTGATGATGAATGTTTGTGATAAACTGAAGGATGAAGTGTTCCTTTACGTGTTGATGATGAATGTTTGTGATAAACTGAAGGGTGAAGTGTTCCTTTATGTGTTGATGTTGAATGTTTGTGATAAACTGAAGGATGAAGTGTTCCTTTATGTGTTGATGATGAATGTTTGTGATAAACTGAAGGGTGAAGTGTTCCTTTATGTGTTGATGTTGAATGTTTGTGATAAACTGAAGGATGAAGTTTTCCTTTACGTGTTGATGATGAATGTTTGTGATAAACTGAAGGATGAAGTTTTCCTTTACGTGTTGATGATGAATGTTTGTGATAAACTGAAGGGTGAAGTGTTCCTTTATATGTTGATGTTGAATGTTTGTGATAAACTGAAGGATGAAGTTTTCCTTTACGTGTTGATGATGAATGTTTGTGATAAACTGAAGGGTGAAGTGTTCCTTTATATGTTGATGTTGAATGTTTGTGATAAACTGAAGGATGAAGTTTTCCTTTACGTGTTGATGATGAATGTTTGTGATAAACTGAAGGGTGAAGTGTTCCTTTATGTTTTGATGTTGAATGTTTGTGATAAACTGAAGGATGAAGTGTTCCTTTATGTGTTGATGATGAATGTTTGTGATAAACTGAAGGATGAAGTGTTTCCTTTATGTGTTGGTGATGAATGTTTGTGATGAACTGAAGGGTGAAGTGTTCCTTTATGTGTTGATGTTGAATGTTTGTGATAAACTGAAGGATGAAGTGTTCCTTTACGTGTTGATGATGAATGTTTGTGATAAACTGAAGGGTGAAGTGTTCCTTTATGTGTTGATGATGAATGTTTGTGATAAACTGAAGGATGAAGTGTTCCTTTACGTGTTGATGATGAATGTTTGTGATAAACTGAAGGGTGAAGTGTTCCTTTATGTGTTGATGTTGAATGTTTGTGATAAACTGAAGGATGAAGTGTTCCTTTATGTGTTGATGATGAATGTTTGTGATAAACTGAAGGGTGAAGTGTTCCTTTATGTGTTGATGTTGAATGTTTGTGATAAACTGAAGGGTGAAGTGTTCCTTTATGTGTTGATGTTGAATGTTTGTGATAAACTGAAGGGTGAAGTGTTCCTTTATGTGTCGATGTTTAATGTTTGTGATAAACTGAAGGATGAAGTTTTCCTTTATGTGTTGATGATGAATGTTTGTGATAAACTGAAGGATGAAGTTTTCCTTTATGTGTTGATGATGAATGTTTGTGATAAACTGAAGGATGAAGTGTTTCTTTATGTGTTGATGTTGAATGTTTGTGATAAACTGAAGGATGAAGTGTTTCTTTACGTGTTGATGATGAATGTTTGTGATAAACTGAAGGATGAAGTGTTACTTTATGTGTTGATGTTGAATGTTTGTGATAAACTGAAGGATGAAGTGTTTCTTTACGTGTTGATGATGAATGTTTGTGATAAACTGAAGGATGAAGTGTTACTTTATGTGTCGATGTTGAATGTTTGTGATTAACTGAAGGATGAAGTGTTTCTTTATGTGTTGATGATGAATGTTTGTGATGAACTGAAGGATGAAGTGTTACTTTATGTGTTGATGATGAATGTTTGTGATAAACTGAAGGATGAAGTGTTTCTTTATGTGTTGATGATGAATGTTTGTGATAAACTGAAGGATGAAGTGTTACTTTATGTGTCGATGTTGAATGTTTGTGATTAACTGAAGGATGAAGTGTTCCTTTATGTGTTGATGATGAATGTTTGTGATAAACTGAAGGATGAAGTGTTTCTTTATGTGTTGATGTTGAATGTTTGTGATAAACTGAAGGATGAAGTGTTTCTTTATGTGTTGATGTTGAATGTTTGTGATAAACTGAAGGATGAAGTGTTCCTTTATGTGTCGATGTTGAATGTTTGTGATAAACTGAAGGATGAAGTGTTACTTTATGTGTCGATGTTGAATGTTTGTGATAAACTGAAGGATGAAGTGTTACTTTATGTGTCGATGTTGAATGTTTGTGATAAACTGAAGGATGAAGTGTTCCTTTATGTGTCGATGTTGAATGTTTGTGATAAACTGAAGGATGAAGTGTTACTTTATGTGTCGATGTTGAATGTTTGTGATAAACTGAAGGATGAAGTGTTACTTTATGTGTCGATGTTGAATGTTTGTGATAAACTGAAGGATGAAGTGTTACTTTATGTGTCGATGTTGAATGTTTGTGATAAACTGAAGGATGAAGTGTTACTTTATGTGTCGATGTTGAATGTTTGTGATTAACTGAAGGATGAAGTGTTACTTTATGTGTCGATGTTGAATGTTTGTGATTAACTGAAGGATGAAGTGTTTCTTTATGTGTTGATGATGAATGTTTGTGATAAACTGAAGGATGAAGTGTTTCTTTATGTGTTGATGATGAATGTTTGTGATAAACTGAAGGATGAAGTGTTACTTTATGTGTCGATGTTGAATGTTTGTGATAAACTGAAGGATGAAGTGTTCCTTTATGTGTTGATGATGAATGTTTGTGATAAACTGAAGGATGAAGTGTTTCTTTATGTGTTGATGATGAATGTTTGTGATAAACTGAAGGATGAAGTGTTTCTTTATGTGTTGATGTTGAATGTTTGTGATAAACTGAAGGATGAAGTGTTCCTTTATGTGTTGATGATGAATGTTTGTGATAAACTGAAGGATGAAGTGTTTCTTTATGTGTTGATGATGAATGTTTGTGATAAACTGAAGGATGAAGTGTTTCTTTATGTGTTGATGTTGAATGTTTGTGATAAACTGAAGGATGAAGTGTTTCTTTATGTGTTGATGTTGAATGTTTGTGATAAACTGAAGGATGAAGTGTTCCTTTATGTGTCGATGTTGAATGTTTGTGATAAACTGAAGGATGAAGTGTTACTTTATGTGTCGATGTTGAATGTTTGTGATAAACTGAAGGATGAAGTGTTACTTTATGTGTCGATGTTGAATGTTTGTGATTAACTGAAGGATGAAGTGTTCCTTTATGTGTTGATGTTGAATGTTTGTGATAAACTGAAGGATGAAGTGTTCCTTTATGTGTTGATGATGAATGTTTGTGATAAACTGAAGGATGAAGTGTTTCTTTATGTGTTGATGTTGAATGTTTGTGATAAACTGAAGGATGAAGTGTTCCTTTATGTGTCGATGTTGAATGTTTGTGATAAACTGAAGGATGAAGTTTTCCTTTACGTGTTGATGTTGAATGTTTGTGATAAACTGAAGGATGAAGTGTTCCTTTATGTGTCGATGTTGAATGTTTGTGATAAACTGAAGGATGAAGTGTTCCTTTATGTGTCGATGTTGAATGTTTGTGATAAACTGAAGGATGAAGTGTTACTTTATGTGTCGATGTTGAATGTTTGTGATTAACTGAAGGATGAAGTGTTTCTTTATGTGTTGATGATGAATGTTTGTGATGAACTGAAGGATGAAGTGTTACTTTATGTGTCGATGTTGAATGTTTGTGATTAACTGAAGGATGAAGTGTTTCTTTATGTGTTGATGATGAATGTTTGTGATAAACTGAAGGATGAAGTGTTTCTTTATGTGTTGATGATGAATGTTTGTGATAAACTGAAGGATGAAGTGTTACTTTATGTGTCGATGTTGAATGTTTGTGATAAACTGAAGGATGAAGTGTTCCTTTATGTGTTGATGATGAATGTTTGTGATAAACTGAAGGATGAAGTGTTTCTTTATGTGTTGATGATGAATGTTTGTGATAAACTGAAGGATGAAGTGTTTCTTTATGTGTTGATGTTGAATGTTTGTGATAAACTGAAGGATGAAGTGTTCCTTTATGTGTTGATGATGAATGTTTGTGATAAACTGAAGGATGAAGTGTTTCTTTATGTGTTGATGATGAATGTTTGTGATAAACTGAAGGATGAAGTGTTTCTTTATGTGTTGATGTTGAATGTTTGTGATAAACTGAAGGATGAAGTGTTTCTTTATGTGTTGATGTTGAATGTTTGTGATAAACTGAAGGATGAAGTGTTCCTTTATGTGTCGATGTTGAATGTTTGTGATAAACTGAAGGATGAAGTGTTACTTTATGTGTCGATGTTGAATGTTTGTGATAAACTGAAGGATGAAGTGTTACTTTATGTGTCGATGTTGAATGTTTGTGATTAACTGAAGGATGAAGTGTTCCTTTATGTGTCGATGTTGAATGTTTGTGATAAACTGAAGGATGAAGTGTTACTTTATGTGTCGATGTTGAATGTTTGTGATTAACTGAAGGATGAAGTGTTCCTTTATGTGTTGATGTTGAATGTTTGTGATTAACTGAAGGATGAAGTGTTCCTTTATGTGTCGATGTTGAATGTTTGTGATAAACTGAAGGATGAAGTGTTACTTTATGTGTCGATGTTGAATGTTTGTGATTAACTGAAGGATGAAGTGTTCCTTTATGTGTTGATGTTGAATGTTTGTGATTAACTGAAGGATGAAGTGTTCCTTTATGTGTTGATGTTGAATGTTTGTGATAAACTGAAGGATGAAGTGTTCCTTTATGTGTTGATGTTGAATGTTTGTGATAAACTGAAGGATGAAGTGTTACTTTATGTGTTGATGTTGAATGTTTGTGATAAACTGAAGGATGAAGTGTTACTTTATGTGTCGATGTTGAATGTTTGTGATTAACTGAAGGATGAAGTGTTCCTTTATGTGTTGATGTTGAATGTTTGTGATAAACTGAAGGATGAAGTGTTTCTTTATGTGTTGATGATGAATGTTTGTGATTAACTGAAGGATGAAGTGTTCCTTTATGTGTTGATGATGAATGTTTGTGATTAACTGAAGGATGAAGTGTTCCTTTATGTGTTGATGTTGAATGTTTGTGATTAACTGAAGGATGAAGTGTTCCTTTATGTGTCGATGTTGAATGTTTGTGATAAACTGAAGGATGAAGTGTTACTTTATGTGTCGATGTTGAATGTTTGTGATTAACTGAAGGATGAAGTGTTCCTTTATGTGTTGATGTTGAATGTTTGTGATAAACTGAAGGATGAAGTGTTTCTTTATGTGTTGATGATGAATGTTTGTGATAAACTGAAGGATGAAGTGTTACTTTATGTGTCGATGTTGAATGTTTGTGATAAACTGAAGGATGAAGTGTTCCTTTATGTGTTGATGTTGAATGTTTGTGATAAACTGAAGGATGAAGTGTTCCTTTATGTGTTGATGTTGAATGTTTGTGATAAACTGAAGGATGAAGTGTTTCTTTATGTGTTGATGATGAATGTTTGTGATAAACTGAAGGATGAAGTGTTTCTTTATGTGTTGATGTTGAATGTTTGTGATAAACTGAAGGATGAAGTGTTTCTTTATGTGTTGATGTTGAATGTTTGTGATAAACTGAAGGATGAAGTGTTCCTTTATGTGTCGATGTTGAATGTTTGTGATAAACTGAAGGATCAAGTGCAGGAATATTAATCCAGAAACATCAGATAGTATAGTAAAACATTTTACTTTAACTACATTTATATACTTTTACTTGAGCGAGGTTTTGAATGCAGGACTTTTACTTGTTGTGGAGTGTTTTCACAGTGTGGTTTTAGTACTTTTGCTGCAGTAAAAAGGATCTGAGTACTTGTGAGTAAATGGGTTTTCGTTCACTGAAATCGTTGAGGAGAGTGGGAGCAGTTGAATCAGGAAACGAGGCTGCACAGATGTTGTCGTTGATTAATCAGACAAATGCTGAAGAGTCTTCCAGCATCACTGCAGCGACGTGAGGGAGAGATTGCCATGGCGAGCGACTGAAGTGTTTTCCTCAGTGTGGAGAGGTTACACAGGATGCAGACGAGCTCCTCCTTCAAAAGGTTTCCTTTGAGGTCCGTCATCTCCATCACAAAAGAGAGTTTGCAGCCATGCAGCATTTTTTTAATTATTCTTCTGCTTACTATTGATGCTCTGGGGGACTGGAGTCAAACAGGTTGACAAAGCTTCTTTATACTCTTTAATTCATATTTACAGTGAAACCATGCGACACACAATGGATGAAAGAGAGCGCAGCAGAAATGGAAGCCCGTTTGTTTTTGATAATTTCTCTTCTTTTAATGTTTCCCGTTGAGAGAAGAAGAAACAAGCAGCAGGAAACAGCAGGTGATGACAGTCTGGTCTGCAGACACGAGCATCAATCAGGTGCAGGTTTAATGGGCAATGGTTAATCATTTATATTGTCTTTTGTTGTTATTATTATTATATATATATATATATATATATATATACGAGTCAAATAGTAAATAAATAGGTATTTATTCAAAGGGCTATTTCTATTTATTTCATGGGACTTTTATTCTGCTAATGTCACATTTACAGTATGTCACAGTTATTTTTGTTTTCATCTAATATAATCAAATGTAAGCGGGGTGGTTATCTCACTGATTCAGATTAAAGTACAATAATTAGGTTATTATTTTAAACAAAAAAAATATCTATTTATATATTTATTGGACTATATTTACTCATTTATATATTTATATTTACATTCATTTATATATTTATTGCCTCATTTATTTATTCATATTCATTTCAGGATTTATTTCAAAGGAATATTTATTTATTTATTTATTTTTCTATTTATTAGTTTATTTCCCAGGGACAGTGATACTGACCCAACAGTACAATAATTCAACTGTGCAACACTCTACTTTCTATTTTTATATTTATATTTTGTTTCAGTATTTATTTCATAGGCATATGTATTTGTTCATGTATTTCTTTGTTTTTAATTAACTTTATGTTTTTCTAGGTCAACACACACACACACACACACGCACTCACACACACACGCTCACTAATTACGGCTGAGTATGCTGTTTAACTAAATTGCCTCCACTTTTCCCTTTTCTTTTTGCCAGCCATTCTAAAAATACTATATATCTCTGTTCAAGTTGTCTGAAATGATCTTGTTTATTTTGACACATGAACTACCTGCGTTAAAAAGAAAACATATTGTTCCTGTTGATGTGATATAGAGGAGAATGAAACCCTCTCTGTGTTTTTCGTTTTGGTGAAAGAAGGAATATGATTGTTATTGAGATAATAACTGTTCTCTCTTGATCACCACTCATATCACCTGCTAATAGATTTGTTTCCTCTCCACGATTCAGGTGGAGTCATGGGAAGCTTCAAGGGCCACGCGCTCCCTGGAAGCTTCTTCCTGGTGGCGGGGATCTGGTGGACGGGGAAGTACTCGCTGTGGCGCGCCTCCCGCAGGAACAAGAACATGGGTTCCACCCGTCTGGCCAGCAGAACCTCACAGCGCCGCCTGGAGGTCATCGAGAGCTCCGTGGTTCTCTTCTTCTCGTTTGTTGGTACGTAGATCTCTCTCTCTCTCTCTCCATCAAAACACACAGAGATGATTTCTAAATGCACTAACTCGTGTTTTTTAAAAACGACTCTGTCGTGAATCCAGAACACACGAAAGTAGTTTAAACTTTAATGAGTAAGTTCTGACACAAATAAGCATTTCTAGAATTCACTCTTTAATTAAGGCAAACATTTATTTATTATTTATTTATTAAACATTTATTTTACTACTTTGTCTGTTTCGTATGTTTTTTATGTCTGTTGACAGTATTTTCTGATTCATGGAGTGAAACAAAGAGATATCATGAATGTAAAAACCTTTGACTCTAATATGTCAACAACATGAAACAAGGATTTTCAACCTGCTTTTACAGATCTATGTTCAGATTTATGTTCTGGAAATGTATGAAAATGAACAATGTATTTGATAAAATAATGCCTCATTTGCATATTTAAACATAACATTTATAAAAACTTGTAATACAATAAATAATCATCCTAATATCAGTAGTGAACTGGTGAAGTTTCATGCTGACATACAGCAGTTCATTTTTAAACCTTATTAAACCTGCAGGGATGCTGGCGGAGCAGTTTGCAGCAGACGGACCGAGACTCCGTCTCTACGACTCTGCAGGCCAACACTGGGAGCAGCTGATGAACTGGCAGCACGCCACCATGTATCTGTTCTTCGGCCTGGCGGCCGCCGTGTCTCTGGTCGTTCACACCACGGAGGCCGCTCCGCTGGCTCTGGACCGGCTGATGCTGGCCGTGGCTTTCTTTAATGAAGGTGAGAAAGATTTACATTTGTTTTTACACTGTGTTATTTATTAAGACGTCGTATATAAGATATTCCTCCACAGCCCCATCTGAGCTCCTTTATTGACACCAAATGTGTTATTGTGTATCATATGTATCATAAATATTATTTAACACTATTTTATAATGTGTTATAATATTGTTTCAATGTGTAGGTTGGTTTGGTCATGTTTGCATATTGAGGCAGAAGCTGAACGTGTAAACCACTTCTCCATTACATGTAGCTACTTAATGATAATGATCTTACTATACTGATTTGTTAGTGCATCAAAGGAGAATAGTTGCCCAATAAAAAGTGCAGATGAATACCTGGTTATAACTGGATGAAAACAATCATTCATGCCATTTGACAGCATGTAACTGGAGAGCAATAAGTATTTTTTCCATCGATGACTTCTCTTTTGCTCCTTCAGGATTTATCTTCTTCTACCACCTCCACGGCCGGAGCATGCTGGACGTCCACGTGCACCAGCTCCTTCTCTTCGCCATCTTTGGGGGGGCTCTGGTTGCGTTCCTGGAGGTCTTCCACCGAGGGAACGTGGTCCTGGAGCTGCTGCGCTGCACCCTCACTCTGCTGCAGGGCAGCTGGTTCTGGCAGGTAAACGGTTGAAGGTGTGAATGTGAGAGCTGCATGTGTTCAGAGAACATGAACATAAATTAACATCTCGCTTCTTCTTTTGGCCGCAGATCGGTTTTGTGCTGTACCCCCCACGAGGCCCCGAGTGGGACCTCGATGACCACAACAACATGATGTTCGTCACCATGTGTTTCTCCTGGCACCTCGCCTTCGCCATGCTCGTCGTGAGCGCGCTCTATTGCACCGTCAGCTGGTGAGAACCTGCTCCACACCGACGCCGTTAGAGTTTGTATTTTATATTAGTTCCAGTTTTCCAGAAAGGTTTAGTTTTTAAACATTTAGTTTTAGTTTGTTTATGTAGTTTTACCAAGAACCCTTTTACATTCCAAGTTTTTCATCTAAGACCCATTCGGGGTGTTCTACCGAGAACACTTTTTTTTATTTCAAATGTTTCGTCCAGAATTCATCCAAGTGGTTCTCCCGAGAATCCCTCTGATATTCCAAAAGTTCGGAACCTATCCAGGGTTCCCCATGAAGCTCCTAAAGGGTCGGGGCTGATGTGGTGTCACCTTAACCCACAACTATCCTGGTTCAACATCACAGTTCTTTGGTTTGGATTTGTGGGAACTTTAAGACGATTTCAACAAACCTTGAAGAACTCGTTCTTAGCAAAAAGGGTTCTTTGGATGTAGAGGGTTCTTAATGGAACGCTTAGTCTTACAAAGAACCCTTGGAAAAACCCAAATGGTTCGAGAACCTCATCCCTTCAGGAAGAAGGCGCCATCTGATGGAACGTCAATGTTCGGTTTCTTTGGTTGACGGAACCACATGAAGGAAGTTCATGCTCTTCTGTGGTGATTTATTATATTAGAGCTAAAAAACTAAAACTAAGAAGAATTTATGTTTAGCTTTTCTTATATTGTTTCTATTCAGTTTCAGTTTACGACTGCTTATTTTCATTTTCATTTCTGCTAAAAACTCCACACCAAACGTCCCATAAGCTGCTGCTGTTTGTCCTGAAGTCTGGAATAACATGACTTCCTGTCTGACTGTTGCTTGTGCTTTCTTCACAGTGTGGTTCGCTCCAGATTGAGGAGGACTCCTCCGATGGAAATGGGTCTTCTGAAGCCCAGAGACAGGGATCCGGAGTCAGAGGATGAGATTTTATGAAGACGGACCGCCTTGTGACTTGTGAATATATTACAATTAAATCAGGGATGTTTGCAGTTCCAGCAGCAGAACGACTAGAAGCGAATGAGGAAATGTTTTCTGGACACTTTGCTGTAGAATCATATCTCTACCTCTGCTTTATTTAATCAGATTTAATCAGCTGTAAACCTCTTTAGCCTTCAATCAGTGCTCCTTATTTTACTGTGGCCTCATACTTTTCATATCATTTGTTTCATCATTAATTTGCACAAAATGAACTCATATGAGTCAGCTTTCTATGGATTGCATGCTTTTCTTTTGACTCACCAAACATTTTGGTTTTCAGTAACACTAACGCCTTCTTGTAGTGGAAAGAATCAGCCAGTGCATCTGATTTTACTTGAAAGCTGGCTTTAAAGTGACAATGAGGAAGTTCTAACTGGTCCTGAACCAGTCTCAGTGTAGTCCTGATCTTCTATATGAACCAGTCTCAGTGTAGTCCTGATCCTCTATCAGACCTCCATCAGTAAAGAGACCATCAGAGAGAAGATGGTCTGTTTCTATAGAGTTACTCTTAATGCTCGTCATCGAAGCCACCGGGTCGGATTCTGGTGAAACCAGATGAACTCATGCAGGTTCACCAGAACCTCCTTCAGCTCAGACTCCAGCAGAGACCGGTCCACGGTGGACAGACCCAGATCCCCCAGCAGAGACCGGTCCACGGTGGACAGACCCAGATCCCCCAGCAGAGACCGGTCCACGGTGGACAGACCCAGATCCCCCAGCAGAGACTGGTCCACGGTGGACAGACCCAGATCCTCCAGCAGAGACCAGTCCACCGTGGACAGACCCAGATCCGGAGGGAGGAGGAGAGCTCAGCTCCTGGCAGCAGCGTCTCCTCCTCCTCCTCCTCCTCCTCCTCCTCCTCCTCCAGGAGCAGAGCTTCTCCTCTCTGGGAGTCAACATCGACACCACGCTGCTGGAGACCCAGGACGTATTGCTGGACCCGCTGGAGGGAAGGGAGGCACGGGAGAACCAGAACCAGGACTGAGAGGGGCAGACTGTCAGACCCTGCTGCAGTAAAATGAGAGGTTTTCTAAAGGGACGCTGGTGCTCAGAGACACTACAGCTTTAGTCCACAGGGGGCGACAGAACCAAGAGAACTTAGAGTTCCTCATAGTAACTTTAAGTGTATTTTTTTGTTTCATAATGTTGAGTCACACATGTGAGATATCCCGAATGCCAAAAATAAGAATTTTATTAAAACTGTTTAGATTCAGCTATTTTAAATTATTATTACAGATTATATTGTGATTGTTGATACTGTTGTCTTTTCTTTTTACTGCACATCTTCAGCGTGGCTTCATGTCTTCAGTGTTTATAGTAACACTTTAAAAAGTTATTATAGAACTATCCACAGACTTTGTGCTTTTGTGTGAAACTGTAACCTAAATCTGTCACTAAAAGTTATTTCCTCACTATATCACATAAACACTGGTGGTGTCCCATCACTGATACACTCATCCTGCAGACTTATTTTTGTCAACAAAGATCGTCTGCGCTGAAGAAGACCATTCACTCAGTTCTTAAAAATGTGGCCCATCATGTCTGACAAGTTAAATGTTCCTTAAATGTTGTTTATAACAAGCAGTTTGGTTGGTGTGCTACAAACCTGAAAGACCTGTATTTAATTAGTGCTGCAACTAACGATTATGGTCATTATCGATCAATCGGCCAAGTGTTTTCTCAATTAATTGATTAACATATGAGGTTTAAAATGTCGAAGAATGTCAAATATGTCAATAAAATAGATGTGTCGGAAAAGGAATAACTTTTTAAAATTTTGCATTTGAAGAATGAAGTCGAAATTTCAGTATTTGCGCTAATGCTAGTAGTTAGATTTATTCTGAAAAGTTCGAAGTGTATTCTCAACATTTATTGTCAACATTTTATGTGTATTCTTACTAAACAAAAAATTAAAACCTTTCGTCTCTAATTTTTGTAAATATTTTCACTTTTCACTACTGCAAGCTCAACGTTATTCTCGAAATGCAAATTAATTTTAAAAACCTAATTTTCTTGCCCTTATGCCCTAATACTACTTATTCTGTAGTAGTTTTATTTAATCAATAGTCCCTAAATTAAATAATTCATAATTAAATAAATATTTAAAATAAATTATATTATAGCAGGCTGAATCTTAATTTGCATAAAACTTCGAAATTAATGTGATTTTTTAAAATTCACTCACGTGGATGAGGTAAGAAAAAAAAAGAAGATCCTCGTGAGACGTCTGTGCTGCTTCTCAGGTGTGACTCACCTGAAGTCATCCACCTGTCCAGCAGGTAAGATACCTGACAGCAGCAGCAGCCACGTGACCTTGTTGTCCATCCGCACAGATCTGAAGAGGAACCGGCAACTTATTCCCCCTCGCGCTCCAGGAAACAGCAGCAGCACCATCAGCTCTGAAGGATCTTCAGTCATGGACAAACTACAGTCGGTGTTAAACGGCGAAGAAGCGCGCAAAGACAACAAAACCGTGTTACAGGTAACATAAACTCCACCAGACACGCTGCTCAAACTCAAACCGAGCCAATAATCAAAGATTCAATCTGAACTTTACTAACACAGACTGTGAACGAAGCCTCGACCTTAGGATGGGGGACACGTTTGAAGGGGTTCGTCGCCTGTTTCGTGGTGGGGGGCGTGTGCACAGTGTTGGTGAGGATCTTTAAATAATGTCTATAATAATAATAATCGTTATGCTCCACTACAACAAGGAAGAGGCAGCAGGGAGAGGTGGTTGTACTGGTTCTTCTGGCTCTGAGGAATGTTAAAGATGTGACTCAGCAACACTGAGCAGGAAGGAATCTCTTTGCAGCAGTTTAGAGATGAAAAACATGCAGATTTTGTATTTTTTAATTATTATTTGAGAGGAACGTGTTTGTCTTTGCAGGGAGTGTGTCTGCTCTTCCTCCCCAGGATCGGGATCATTCTCTTCATTGTCTTTTACACTTTGGGAAACCTATGTACTCTGGGCAGGTCAGTAGTGTCTGGTGGTTTTATTTTGAAGGTGCAATGTGTAATATCTGGCCACATGTGTCACGTTCTCTCAAGTTTAGCTAAGACCCAAGCGCAGACACAGACACGAGGTGAAGTTGGAAATAAGGTCTTTTACTTAAAAAGTCATAAACAAAAACTTAAAGCGACTCCAACAGGGAGCTGGCAAAACTCCAAACAGAATATAAAAAGGCAAAGTCACAAAAAAGCAAAGGTTCTTAGATATGTTTCTGTCCGACAGCACCATGTTTCTGATGGGGCCAATGAAGCAAGTGAAAAGGATGTGTGACAAAACAAGAGCCCTGGCCACCGCGCTTATGATTGTAAGTGCACTAAATATAGTTATTGATTTTGACTTTTGACTCGTTTACCCTCCGTCTCTACAAGCAGACCTCTAAAGGGGAAATTAATAATAAAGAATATGACGATGACTGTGATTACATTTTGTTCAGACTTGCCTCGTGTTGACTCTCTGCGCCGTCTTCTGGGTGAGTTGAGTTATTTACGATCACATCTAATTGATGAAGAGCATGACTCAGTATTGATTTGAAGTCTGGTTTCACTTCATTCATGTCGTCTTGCAGTGGAAGAACTTTGGACTTGCTTTGTTATTTGTCATCTTGCAAGTCCTGTCGTTCGCCTGGTGAGTTATGATTTCTCCTCATAGATTTCAGTCTGAGATGATTATTGATTTGTGACATTAAATGTGTTTTTTGTTTGTTTGTTTGCAGGTACAGTCTGTCGTACATCCCGTTTGTGAGGTTTGTTATTTAAACGACATTGATTAACATCAATATTCAGACTCACAATGCTGTTCTTTCCATGTGTCCAGGTCTGATTTATGTGAATTACTTTCCAGGGATGCGATAATAAAGTTGGTGGCGGTGTGTGTTTGAGGCCTGTCGATGTTCGGAGGGTTTCCTGCTGGATGAAGAGGCCTCCTCCTCCTCCTCCTCCTCCTCCTCCTCCTTCTACTTCAGAGAGTCTGAGACTCTTCCTGTTTTATCTCCAAAGACCTTTCTTTTATTTTGTTTATGCTTCATGCATTGTGCTGAATGATAGTTTGGTGTTTATTGATTACTTATACCAGTTTTAATGAGCGGGAGGGGGCTTGGTTTGTAATATGTGTAAATATTTGTAATAACTATGTATTAATGTTTATTTTGTAAATAAAACAGCCTCATTATTCCCATCACTAAGAGAAGCCTCCTTTGTACACGTTGCTGCAAATGGCTTTCTGTAAAGTCTGAAGAATAATCTAGAATGTGGCTTGAGTATATTTCTAATAGATTGCACTGTTTGTTGTACTTCTTAGTTTGAACACTAGATGTCGCTGTCATTTTGAGTCAACCATCATTGATTACTATCTGATGGAAACATTTACCTCAGTCGATCAGATAAACAAGAAGTCAAAGGAAAGTGTGTTTCGTTAGTTTCCAAAGAACAAGAGAATAATGTTAGAAGACAAAGTAAAGTCCAACACTTCTTACTGTTGTTTTCTGGTCTAGAAACACAGATTTTCTACACATTCAGTATTGTTTGACCCGTGACTCCTTTGTATTTGTATGTGTCTCACAATTTAAAAAAAGTTTGGACAGTCCTGTATATGAAACGTAAAAAAAAAAAAACGTCACAACTTCACAGAACCAAACCTGACTTCTTCAAATGTTTTGTTCAACCAAAAGTGAACCCAAAAATATTTTGTTTGCAATGATACATGACAAAGAAAAGAAGAAACATCCTACCAATCGTTTCAGCTGTTATTCAGATGGCGTAAAATTGTGTGAACTGAAATAGTTACTTAAAATTCAAAATGCAGTTTCCTGCATCATTTAATAAAAGATTTGGTGCCTTAAAGCCGTGTTTGATCCGGAGGAACAGTCTCATTTATGAGGCTGTAACAATGAAAAAACATCACCAATATTTTTTCAAAAATATTTATTTATTGATCTTGATTAGATCTGTTTTTGTCCATATTGCTCCCACAGAAAAGTTGTATTGCTACAAGAGTCTTGCACCCTTAAATTGTTTATTGAATTACTCATATTTTGTGTTATTTTGGTCTCAAATCAAGTCAATCAACACACTGCACAACGGTTGCTTTATTTATTGGGCTTGAAAGTGTCAATAAAAAAACTAAAACCGAGTCGAAGTTCAAACAGTTTACTTCCTAAAACCAAACTTCATGTTTGGCATTCCAAATATATCCCAGTTTTCCTGTTGCAGTGCAAGGAATATGAATGAATGAATAAATAAATGAATAAGATAAGATAATCTTTTATTAGTCCCGCAGTGGGGAAATTTACAGTATTACAACAGCATATAGTATAGTGCAAACAAGAGACATAGTAAAAAACAAGATCAATACAAGTATTATAAATAAGTAATAAAACAGTAAAGAATATTAAATAAGTAAAAAAGTAAAAAATCCACAATAACTAAATACATATTTAAATATTAGATATACATATTTAAATATAAATGTAAAAGATAATAATGGAAAGGTGCTTTATATTTTACTTTCTAATAAAATATATATACACACGAATACTCAACCGGAAAGGGCGGGGCTTTCGCCTCTCTACCTTCCGTTTCACTAGGAGTTCGAACAGGCGCGCCGCGCCCTTTCCCCCCCTCCAGCCTCACGTGACCCAACCCGGAAGTGTAGCTGAACGTCCCAACAGCAACAACCGACCTGTCCGTACATGTCTACGCTGAAGAAAGTTGAGCTTCTGTGAAACATGACAGACATTTTGTTAAAAATAAAAAGCAGCGTAGCAGAGAAGCAGAAGACAGCTGTCACTCAGAGCGACTTGGTTAAATGTGGATTAAAAGGTACTGTTAACTTTAGGAAAGTCTACGTATTCATTTAACGTTAGTTAGGTTAGCTAATGGCTATGTTTACACTGTGTTTAAGCTAGTTTACCAGTCTGTTGTGTTGTGCTGTCAGACTGACAATTTAAATAGTTCACTTGACCTACCGGTGTGTCCATTACATGTCTCCTTGTCTCCTTCCCTCCTTCCCTCAGGGATCCAGCTGAGACCTTACCAGCTGGATGGGGTCCAGTGGTTGACCCAGTGTCTGAAGAACCAGCAGGGATGCATTCTGGGAGACGAGATGGGTTTAGGAAAAACCTGTCAGGTACGAGATCCACCAGTCCTCCTTAAGGCTGATATAAGTACTGATACATGTGTACTTTTACTTTAATATATCTATAATATATAAATTACATCTATTCTATTTTTTCACCAGCTTTCTTCAGTTTAGTGTTACTTTGCAGACGTCTCTGGATAATCATGTTTCAAACACTTTATTTATACAGAACTTTTCAAAACAAAAGTTACAAAGTGTTATTATATAATAATAATCTGCTAAAAATACGACAAGTTGCTTGTTGAATTAAAAAGAATGAAAGCGAGTTATTTCAAACATTATTTTATTGAACATTGAACTGAACTCAAAATACACAAATAAAAAGAACAAAACTGACATTTTTAGTGCAGTTTTCTCTTTAAACTAATTAACTCAAAAATCAACATCCAAAAGAACAAGAGACAAGACACCAACTACATGAATGTCTAACTAAAATATGTTTCTATGAATATTTAAATATTCCCAGACAATGAATTACTATTTTTTAATATTAATATAGTGTATATTATTGTATTATTTTATGTTGACGTTGTTTGGGGCTCTCTAAAAACTCAATACAAATTGAATAGAGAAACACACACACACACACATGATTACACTGTATTAGAGCTGAAATGAGGAGCCGATTAAAATATGAGCCAATCATTAGAAATAAAATCTTCAACTATTTTAATTACCAATATATCCAGCTGTACAGTGATGAGGATTTGTCACTTTTATTTTGTGATATGATAATAAATGCTTCATCTTTCAACATTGCCTTTGACTTTAAGAACTTGTGATAATTGTGATGAAGATGTTCTGCTATGATAAAGACACAGGCAGCGTTCACTGCTGTGTTGCAAAGGCCTGCCTGATGAATTCCTGTAATATAATTGTAGTAACGTCGTGTCTCTTCAGACCATCTCTCTGCTGGTGTTCATGTCAGGAGCTCTGGGGAAGAGCGGTCCGTTCCTGGTGCTGAGCCCGCTGTCTGTCCTGGAGAACTGGAGGACGGAGCTGGAAGGGTGCAGCCGCGTTCACATTGTTGTCTTTCAACAGTACACACATTAAGAGTAGTGGATGAGGATTAGTACAGTACAGATGATGCTCGGCTAAAGACTACATTACTTTTACTATATTTACTAATATGCATTGGTTAACTTGTCTCTGTCGAGGTCTTAAAAAGCATTAAATGTGATTTCATGAAGTGAGCAGGAACCCTGAAGTATGAACTATGGTTCTGGGTTGCAGCTTCGCTCCGTCTCTGACTGTGTTGAGCTACAACGGAGACAAAGAGAGACGAGCTGAGCTCCAGAGGGAAACACACACTCAGGACTTTCATGTTCTGCTCACGACGTACGAGGTCTGTGTTTCTATTCCATCAGAACATTATGATTCATCTGTGTTCTAACTGACACGTTTTAACAAAAATAAATCGATCTCTCCTTTCCAGCTGTGTCTCAAAGATGCTTCATTCCTGAGACGGTGAGTGTGTTCTGAATTATAAATCATCAGAAACTGATTGAAATCTTGAGACACATTTAGTAGAAATCAGTGGAGGAAGAAGAACTTGAAGTATAAAGTAGCATCAAATGGAAATACTCACGTAAAGTACAGTACTGGAGTAAATGTACTTCCTTCACTGGTAGAAATGAGGTTTGGTTGTGTTGTTTGATGAATGGACTTAATGAAGAACACAACAATGCATCAACTTATGAATGAATTAAAGCTAATGAACACACGCAGCAGCCGTCTAATATGTTAGACTGTATGTGTGTGTGTAGTAGGATTTATATGTTAAATATTTAAATGAGTTTATTTCCATGTTATCGGTGAACTCTCTGCTCCTCAGGTGGAAGTGGAAGGTGCTCGTTGTAGACGAAGCTCACAGGCTTAAGAATCAGAAGTCAGTGCTGCACAAAGCCTTGACTCAGGTACTGAGCCTCACCTGGTTTGAGCTGTCAGGTATCTGTTTCTTCATGATTATAACCCCCCGGTGTAGTTCTCAGTTGGTTTCAGAGTCCTGCTGACGGGGACCCCCATCCAGAACAACCTGCAGGAGCTCTACTCCCTGCTGAGCTTCATTCAGCCCGACATCTTCACGGCTGAGGAGGCGGACGGCTTCACCAACTCCTACTCCGACATTCAGAGTCGACCTGCTCTCGGTATGAAGGACCTGCTTCTTGTTTCACATCAACCCTCTGAACCACAGATCAGTTTCAGGGCGTTTTTATGCTCCTGTCTCATGTTTCTCTCTGTGGTTTTGATTTTCTCTGTAACATAAAGTCCTTCATCTCTATAGAACCAGAATATCACAATTCTAAGCTTTGTTTCAGGTGCATTTTCTAACATGATGTGTTCAAGGACCGTCAGAATTGTTTTAAAGAGTTAGTTCAGATTCACTAAAGTCTCAACAACACAACCTCAGCAACAGATGGAGGCAGCAGGAGAGCAGCAGCTCCTGTGTCCTGAGAGGTAGAATCAGTGTTTGAGTGAATGGAGTCTGGTGTGTTTGTAGAGATCATAGATAACAGCTTGAGTTCCCCTCAGAAAGGTCTGTCTGACAGCAAGGTGAAGAGGTGAAGACATTCTGAATATAGCTTCACTTCAACTGTAGATTCTGTGTCCCTCCTTCTGGTCTTCGGCCTCCAGCTGCTGAGCTGCAGAGCGTCCTGGAACCCTTCCTGCTCCGTCGGGTCAAGTCAGAAGTGGCCGTCGATCTGCCGAAGAAGACGGAGCTGCTGATGTACCACGGCATGTCGGCCCTGCAGAAGAAATACTACAAAGCCATTCTGATGAAGGATGCGGGTGAGACACAGTGCAGTCTCATACTGGATTGATTCCTGGTATCGATATTTGAGAGCTTAAAATGATACTCTGATCACGATGTATTGGCACATTTTTTATTAATTTTTAAACCTGAAACAAACAATATTTAAACGAATGCTAGTGGAAAAACTGTCTAATACTGTTAATAATAACGGAGGATATATAAATGTATTGGTCTAACTCTACTCTGATGTGAAATCGTAAACTGGAGCAAAACGCTGGGTTTTGTTTGGGCGTAAATTATCAACGACTCACCAAACTGTGTTTTCTTTTCAGAGGCTTTTGGAAACGATCAGGGCAACAAGAACCGGCTGCTGAACATCCTGATGAACCTGAGGAAGTGTGTGGACCACCCGTACCTGTTTAATGGTGAGATGTGATCAACGGATGATGAATCGCTGCCGAACCGGACGGCTCTCATACGAGACGCCTCACCGTTGTTTCTGTGGTTCAGGAGTGGAGCCGGAGCCCTTTGAGATGGGCGAGCATCTGGTGGAAGCCAGCGGGAAACTGTGTCTTCTGGACGCCATGCTGACCTACCTGCACAAAGGGTGAGTCCATCTACCGGGTGTTGGGCTCGTTTAGGAGAGGGATGGCCCCCCCCCCCCCGAAACCTGGTTCTAAACAGGAACCGGTTCTAAATGAGTAAAAACACGTTATTGATGAGGTCCAGAGTGACTGGTTCTGCTATCGGTACTTTCTTAGTTCTGGAGTGAGACGTCCTCTTCTCAAACATCCTCTCTCTCTCTCTCTCTCTCTCTCTCTCTCTCTCTCTCTCTGTCTCTGTCTCTCTCTCTCTCTCTGTCCCTCTCTCTCTCTCTCTCTCTGTCTCTCTCTGTGTCTGTCTCTCTCTCTATGTCTCTCTCTCTCTCTGTCTCTCTCTCTCTCTGTCTCTCTCTGTCTCTCTCTGTGTCTGTCTCTCTGTCTCTCTGTCTCTCTCTCTCTCTGTCTCTCTCTGTCTCTCTCTGTGTCTCTCTCTCTGTCTCTCTCTCTCTGTCTCTCAATATATATAAATAATCAAAAAGAACGATAAGGATTGATGATCTGAATCTCTCTTCCTGTCTGTGGGGGAAGAGGTCATCGGATCCTGCTGTTCTCTCAGATGACGAGGATGCTGGACATTCTTCAGGATTACATGGAGTTCAGAGGTAATCTGTTGAGAGGTATCAACAGATACAGATCCCTTTGTTGTTTGATTACTCATGTTCACTGAGCAGAGCCTGAAGGCATCATAATGTAACTGAAGTGAACCTCCGTTGGCGACTGTAATGTTTTACAAAGAAGCTCTTCAATCGATCTCTTCAGGTTACAGCTATGAGCGTCTGGACGGGTCCGTCCGAGGGGAAGAAAGAAATCTAGCAGTGAAGAACTTCAGCAGCAAAGATATCTTTGTGTTTCTGCTCAGCACTAAAGCAGGTGACTGGAAACCCTAAAAACTACAACCAGGAAGACAAGTTGAGTTGTGATGTGTAGGATTCAACTGAACATCATCAGGATCAATCATGTTCCCATTGTGCTTCAGAATATTCAAAGCAGCTTTTTATCTTTGTACTATTTAAACCCTTGTGCCTCACGTTAAAGAAGCTTTGTGATTGATTTCTCATTCATTATTTTTGATATCTTTAGATTTTACATTTATTACAAACATGTTGAAATATTTTTTGCAGCTCATAAACAGAGGTGGCAGTTTTAAATGTTTTCCAATTGCTGCATTGAGTTCCTGTTTTAAATCTGATGTTTGTATTCATTAACACTTCTGCATCACGAGGGACATTTAGACATTTAGGCATTTTTTATTTTGTAAGTTGAACCTCAGCTCCAATAATAAGTCAATAATAAACTGAACAGACACTCAGACCATTAAAGACAAAAATGTCCCATTAAAACCACAATGTTTGATCCCATTACAGCACAGAGTTATTCATTCTATATTATCAGACTTTACATGTAGAGCTTCTAAACTGCTTTAAAGTGACAGATGCTTGAAGGTTTGTGTGCAGAATGCTTGAAGCTATATTCCTAAATAAGTGTGTAAATAACAGGTAGTTTTCAGACATTGTGTGCTGTTCTTTGCAGGCGGAGTTGGCCTGAACCTCACCGCTGCTGACACCGTCATCTTCATGGACAGCGACTTCAACCCTCAGAATGACCTGCAGGCTGCTGCTCGCTGCCACCGGATTGGTCAGAACAGGTGACGGTTATGAATAATTACTCCGAGCGGGCTAGATCAGCTGTAATAGGTAGTAGTTGTTAGAGAGGATGTGACGTCACTTCCCTGAGCTTTGTTGTATCGTGTCCTCTTTATCTCTGGAGCAGCTTCCTAAAGTCTGACGCAAACAACCCTGATGATGTCATAAGGGTAATCTGTAGTTCGGCTTTAAATCGCTGACGTAGCATCGTCCTCCTGTCTCGTCGTCAGACTCACGATGGACAGTTTAAAAGAAAGAGTATTAAAACCGTAAATACCGGATGTTTTTACTCAACAAATTCTTCTACCTCGTCTAAACCGCGTGCCTTCATTACCCACAATGCAACCTGACGAGTGACGGTTCAGTTGGAGATTCATGTGTGTTAATGCTAGCGGCGGCTAATGTAGCCTGCTGCACTTTTCTTCTAAATCGCCACCAAAATATCGTCATCGAGGCGTAAATACGGCAGCGTTGTTGTCATTGTTTGTACCATATGGTTTACACACACGTATTTACAAGCGTAGCTTCGTCCGGTCTCTACTAACTATATTACAAAGTCTGATGTATAATGTAGTTAGAAGCTTTTCTGTTGTTTTGAACTGTCCCTTTAATGATACTGAATTGCTGGAGAAGCTCTTTAATCTTTGACTCGCTACAGGCCCGTGAAGGTGATCCGCCTCCTGGCCAGAGACACCGTGGAGGAGATCATGTACTCTCGAGCTGTGTCCAAGCTGCTCCTCACCAACACGGTCATTGAAGAAGGTCGCTTCTCTCTGCTGGACCAAGCTCAGTCAGCTGCTGCAGGACTTCAGGTTTTTGGAAGATCAAATAACATCATCTTCTTTATTATATCCTCTTTATTACACCCCCTCCAGTTGTCCACTCATGTGTCCTTGTCCTCTGCAGCTCAGTGAGATCTTGAAGTTCGGGGTGGATAAGCTTCTGTCATCGGAGGAGAGCTCTGTGACGGATGTGAAACTGGAGAAGATCCTCGGTCCGTCTCGTGACGGTCAGTGGGTGGAGGAAGACTTCAGAGAAGAGGAAGAAGAAGAAGAGGAGGAGGAAGAAGAAGAGGAGAGCGGCTCTGCATCTGACGGGCAGAGTATGTGTTATCTTATAAAATCTCCTTTTGTTCGTGTGTGCAGAACATTCAGACACTTTGTCAGAACACTACTGGTGTGTCCGGTGGTTAGACTGGTTACTCTGACATGTGAACGTCTCGCTCTTACTTTCTCAACCTGCAAACAAGAAAATGCACCACAGGTCTCCTCTGTTGGGTTCATATTTACAAGTATGAGTAGAAGGTTCAGAAGGTTCAGAAGGTTCAGAAGGTTCACAGTCATTGATCAGATCATCACATTTTTTTGCAGCTGATACTAATTATTGATCATTGATGATCCATATTAACATAAAAACACACTTCAAATAATTAGGAAATCAAAGATTATATTTTTATTGATTAAAACAAATCTAGTCATTATCTTTAATGAAGTATAATAATGTTCTTAGAGCTCGTGTTAGAAGTTAAACAGCTCATAATTCATCTCTAATATCTATTTTATATTAACATGAAAACATCTCCTTCAAACTACTGGATTTATTCTAGTAGTTAATCAAGGGATCCGTACGGATCACGGATCCACAACGGTCCGTTACACCACAAGTAGAAGCTTAGCGTTGTGATTGAATGTTAACACTCCATCATGCTGCCCTGTCCCTCCAGACCACATGTACTACTTTGAGGGCAAAGACTACAGCAGAGACCCGAGCTCTGAAGACCAGAAGAGCTTCGACCGTCTGCTGGAGGAGCAGCTGGCCGACTTCCAGAGAGCTGCAGGAGACGGACGAGCTCTACGGCACAAAGCTGGAGTAAGAGTCTGTCTCATGACTGATGGGAACATCATTCCACAGTGCACGTTGTATATCGCACATGTTTATTCTAGTCTTAAAGAGACAGTACTGATGTTCTGTAGTGTGTGTGTGAGGTTCTCCTCCACAGTCAGGGTTCTACTACAGTAGATGAGTTCATAGAAACAGACAGGAGAACCAGCACGGGAGCAAAGTGATGTTCTGCTGTGGACGTATGTTAGACTCTAACAGAATGTCTCTCAGTTGAAGTGAAGCTCTAGAGTGGGGGAGGGGGAATCAAGTCATGTAAGAATCAAGATTCTTATCCTTCAAGATTCTAAATCGATTCCTAAAATCAATTGTAAAGAACTTAAGTTAAGCTGAACAAAAGACAGAAGTCTCCAACAACCGTATCGATGAGACGCCGCGTCCCAACAGCCAGCATTACGTTCTGTCTCGAAAACAACCAACGCCTTCTCCCTGCAGGCGGCGGCCTCTTTGTCATAACCCGGCTCCTACAGTGGAGGACGGTAGATTAAATTGATTCATTATAAGGAAGTAAAGCAATAGTTAGCATTGTGAAGTGTGTCAGTCAGTAACAAGTGAAGTGTGAGGTGTTGTCAGTGGAAACAAAAGAAAACCAAACCAAACTTAAACTGATACTGATTTGTATCTCATACAACCACACTGTCAGTTTAAAGGACTTCCTCTCAGCTTCTTACTCTGTTGAACTTGTAAACATTTGCCTCACATGAGAATATAAATATATTATTTTCGTTTTTGAACCCCAAACTAAATACTAGTTGTGGAAAGGCGCCAACCTCCGGTTCTGTAAAGTGAAGCCAAAGCTTCATGTGTTAAAGCTGCATTCTCTCTAGTGTCCACCAGGGGGCGACTCCTCTGGTTGTATAGAAGTCTATGAGAAAATGACTCTACTTCTCTCTTGATTTATTACCTCAGTAAACATTGTAAACATGAGTTTATGGTCTCAATCTCTAGTTTCAAGTCTTCTTCAATACAGCATGATGTTCATTTAGTACATTATGGTCCATTTAGAGTCAAACAGACCATAAAGCAGGGGATGCTTTAGGGCGGGGCTACACGGTGATTGACAGGTCTCTACCAGAGACGTATAGGGCGTCTCTACGTCACTCCTCCTCAGTCCAGATATGGTCACTTCCTGTTCATCGTTTGTAATAAAGCCAACATGGCGACAGCCAAAGCGACTACGTCCACTTCTTATAGACGGTCTATGATTGTGGTGCTCGATCTGGTAAACAGCCTTGAACATGATGGTTGATGTAAAAAAAACACTGAAGAAGGTCACATTGTAAATGCTGAGCTAAACTCAAATCATGGTGCTCACTGTCCAGATTAAACTGTGACCAACGGTGTGATTTCTCTCGTGTTTGTTCCCAGGTTTCGCTGTCGGTAACCCTCGGGATACCGACGAGGAAGAGGAAACCCCTCATGGAGGCTGAGCTGGAGCTCAGACACCAGAGACGAGAGGAGGCCGCAGCCAAGAGAGCCAGACTCCAGGAGGACACGAAGAAGAAGCAACAAGAGCAGAAACACAAGAAAAAGTAAAAGATCTGTCGAATCATATATTATGTCAGTTTTGTATTTCAGCTCTCGGTGACTTTACACGTTGTTTTCTCATCGTGCAGAATGGCATGGTGGGAGTCGTGCGGCTACAGGTCGCAATGTCTGCCGCCGGTAAACAGTGAAGAAGAAGAAGAAGAAGAGGAAGAGGATGACAGCAGCGTGTGCTCCACAGACTCCGACAGCACGGCCATCAGCTACGTTCTGGGGGATGTTACTCATCCTCACGCCGCTCAGGGAGACGCCATCATCGTCCACTGTGTTGGTACGAAACCTTCGTATGAGATAAAGAGAAAGCTAGCAGAACATGTGCCAAAGTATTGAATTTAAAGCTGCTGGGAGGAACTTTCATTTCTCTTGATTTTGTCGCCCCCTGTGGACTAAAGTGGTAGTGTCTCTGAGCACCAGACTCCCTTTAGAAAACCTCTCATTGTGCTGCAGCAGGGTCTGACAGTCTGCTCCTCTCAGTCTATATATTAATACATGATTACACAAGTCTACTACATGTTTATACATTAAAAGATGACAGAAGTTTGTGTTTTCTGAAGAGAGGAGCAAAACTAATCACTGTAAAAAATGTCTTTTGGATTCGGAAAATCTTATTGTGAGAATAATCTACTCAAGATACTTACTGACTTCATAGTCTCACAGTCAACTTCTATACGATATTTACATGTTGACTCCAAAGAATTAAATGTAAGCGACATGATGTCTGTGAATATTTTGGCTTTTTCTTTTCTAAATTTTTTAATTTGGTTGCAAAATGTCAGAAAATTTGATGATTTTTTTAAATATATTGAGAGAGATTTAGTTCATTTGAAACCATTTAGAAATAGATGAGAGCTCTTCATCTGCTTCCTGTATCGGTGTGATGAAGAGCAACAGGACATCGGAAGATGTTTAGTTGTTGTAACGAGTAATGTTTTGTGTGAAGATGACTCGGGCCAGTGGGGAAGAGGAGGCCTGTTCACCGCTCTGGAGGTCCGATCAGATGAACCACGGAAGAAGTACGAGTCGGCTGGCAAGATGAAAGGTGAGATTACCCACGATTACGCAACACTCTTCATCTGTCACGTCTGGTTGACATGAAATGAAAAATAAATTAACAAATTTAAAGTGTGACCTTTGTGCTTTGTTTCAGATCTGGAGGTTGGAAACGTGCTGCTCTTCCCCATCGATGACAAACAGTCCAGATTAGACGGCCGGGATCAAGTAGGTTCTGTTTAACTGGTTTAAAAAGTTGCTCTGATGTCTTTAGAGGAGAAAAATATTATATAAAACGGCCATATAAAAACAATCTCTGCTCTCTGACAATAGATGCACACTTGTCTGATTTAAAAACGTTCTCCTTTGCAGTCGCAGCGACACACAATGATGATGTGACACACTGGGTTTGTGTTCAGGCGCGGTGACAAAAGTGTGAAGATGTGAGAAACAATAAAATACAAATAACGCCTGAAGCTGTTTCTTTCACCTCAGCTGGCCTTGATCGTCGCACAGCAGAGAGACAAAACCAACAAGCTGTCTGGGATCCTTCTGACGGCTCTGGACGACGGTCTGAAGAAGATTCACGCTGCAGCCAAAAGAAATAAAGGTACGTTCAAGTTATTGTCTGTTCAGAAGCGTCAACAACACACAATAATGAAGCCTGTCTGAGGACAGACAGAAGGAGGAGGAGCGTGATGAAAGGTACAAAGAACAGTCTGTGTTATATTACAAACACATGATAAAGATGTATGTTTCCTTCAGGGTTTGTTCTGGTTAACAGGTGAACACCTGGAGCTGAGATTACCTGCCTGAGTCAAGTCTTTGTTTACCTCGTAGAGAACCTTTCTGACCACTAGTGACTATTATCTGTGTGTTGTTCTCTCCACAAAGCAAGCGTCCATCTCCCTCGCATCGGCCACTCCACCAGAGGCTTCAACTGGTACGGCACGGAGAGGCTCATCAGGAAGCACCTGGCGTCCAGAGGCGTCCCCACGTTCATGTATCTTTAAAGCATTTCAGCCCAATCTAAAAAATACAAAAGAAAAGGTTTACGCTCAAATCCGAGATTCATAAATACTGTTTTACTCTGCGAACGAGTTTAGAAGAGATGATGTGTGATGAAGAGAACACACACCTCTTCAAATAAATGCATTGCATATTAAAACCACATTCATAATCAGATTCTTTAATAGACAACAATAATTTTAAACCGTTAGTTTACGAAATGCATCTACGCTTCTCAGATTATCGTCATAATGAAATATGTTTCGAAGCTTCTTTTGAGGTTTTTGAACGAAGCTTTTTGGATGTCTGTCATATTTTATGACATTATTATTATCACGCTGAAGAAAACAGCTACTAATATTATTGTAGTTTTATTTATTTATAGTACAGAATTATCAGAAAGAATAGAGATGCAATGAAGCAGCTGAGCAGCAATTCAAATGTCAAAGATATAAACTGAAACTATTGGATACAGATCAATGATCTCTGCTGGACTTGTTTTGCTTTGGTTATGTATCAATGCAGTTATTACAGCCAGAGATGTGTTCTCATCTTCTCTGTCTTCTACTTCAGACACTTTTGTCTCATATTTATCAGCATTTCTTTTAATATTTTTTAATTTAGGGTCCAGGCTTCTTTCAACCACTTCACCTGTTGTCTCTGTGATGAACCAACAGGAGCAATGGGGGCGTGGCAGTGTGATTATTGCAGATCAGCCGGCATGGAGCTTCAATTCAGAATGATTGTGATTTACTTACATAAACACGATTGTAAGAACAACACCTTTCCGGTAATTTATCATTTATTTTGTGTGCAAAGTAAGAGCGTCTGTCTGAGTGAGTGAGGCCCGACGTGTCTCTGGGGGGTCGGTTTCTCTTAACTTGACGGACAGCTACTACCACAACAGAGCAGCGAAGAAGAACTCAGCTGCTCCTCAGACGTCGACGTCCTCCTCAGAGCCACAGGTGCATCGCTCCGACGGGCCGACCGATGACGAGGCAGAAGCAGAGGCCCCCGGCCCCTCGGCTCCTCTCAGGAGCCTCCGCGGCCCCACGGAGCTCCCCGACTTCATGAGGGGAGTCCGTGTGTTTTTCTACAACCTGGCTGCATCAGAGAGGAAGAGGCTGGCCCGCTACCTCATCACATATCCTTTCAATTCTCTGTTAACCAATCATGTTTTATTTAAACAATCAGCAAAACTACATTCATCACAGCCAGAAGCTGTGAAAACTGTCATTATCGTCAGATTGTCATCTTTCCGACGGTCCTTGAACACATCATGTGTGACGAACGCTGCAGTCAGAAACAGAAACGAAGCTTAAAAGTGTTTCATCACTCGTACAGTTTACGTCTTCAGTGAAAGACAGATCTGTTCATTTATAGTGTTATGATGATTAAAATGCTCCTTAGCTGCTGTGAACTTATGATGGAGACGAGGAGGACGTCATGAGTCCAGAGGTCACTCACATCGTAGCAGAGCCGGAGAGCAACATCCAATCACAGGTCAGAGTTCTTCACTCTATTCATATATGCAGAAGGAAATTAAAGAGACAGTCCTGATGTTCTGTAGTGTGTGTGTGTGTGAGGTTCTCCTCCACAGTCAGGGTTCTACTACAGTAGATGAGTTCATAGAACAGACAGGAGAACCAGCACGGGAGCAAAGTGATGTTCTGCTGTGGACGTATGTTAGACTCTAACAGAATGTCTCTCAGTTGAAGTGAAGCTATATTCAGAATGTCTTCACCTCTTCACCTTGCTGTCAGACAGACCTTTCTGAGGGGAACTCAAGCTGTTATCTATGATCTCTACAAACACACCAGACTCCATTCACTCAAACACTGATGTAAACGTGCCTTGCTGCTTTGCTGAGTGACTTTGGTGAATCTGAAGTGCTGCCAATAATAAAAAACATTAAACCCAGAAGCAGATGATAAGAGAAATCCTAGAGAAACATCTTTTATTTTGGATTAACTTTGTGTGTGATCCGTGTGAACCAGGAGCTCCAGGATCTGGTCCGTCGGTACTCTCAGGCCGTCCCGGTGCAGAAGGACTGGCTGGAGTCCTGCTTCTCCAAACAAGGACAAGTCAACACGGCTCCGTTCCTCCATCTGCTCCGATAACGACGAGTTTTTCATCTCTTTGTTTGTTTGTATCGAGCCTGAATGAATTTAAGTGGCTGTTTGGAGATACAAAGCACGTGAACACAGTTTGTAATCATTGATTTATGGGTGAAATAAGGAGTCAGTAAACAAACGTCTCTCTGCTGCAGCGTGGAGCCTTATGATGAACACACACGTGTAGACTTTACTTCACTTTAACCGTCTTAAGTTGTGGAAATCTCTGATCTGATGGTAACAGAGACGACGTGTTGAAGTTATTACAGAAGTCTGATTTCAGCAGTTGAGCGACTAACTAAGTAATCACATTACAAAGATTTAATAACTATAATCAGCCTGAATTACATAACAATTGCACTTAGATTATAGTTACATTGTCATGGATTACATTTTTGATTATGTCTTTAAAACTGTTAACTTTTTTTCATAATCAATTCATTAAAATTCAACGACTGTAAATGATGAATTTGCAAAGTGCATTTTATTGCATTAAAAGAGAAAAATAACATTTGTTGATCTCCATTTATTTTTTATTTAAATGTTTGATCCAAAAGTATTTTACACACATAAGACTTTACAAATCCGGATGATGAATAAATGTGACAGGAAGCCACGTGTTTACACAAGAAGCCTCTCAATTAAACAAACAATGACAAAAAGAGGAAAAAAAGAAAAACAAATTTAGAAAAAAACACATAAAAGCAGTAGAAAAATAACTGACCAATAAAATATATAAATACGTGAACTACAGGTATAAGTACCCGTATTAGCTAAAATGTAATCCCGTGTATCAGTATTAATAACAGAATGTAATTTATAGTCAGTGTAATTAAATAAATATGACCCAGCCCTGTTGTACGGCTCTAAGGTTGTCGTGTTGACATTCGGTGGAACAGTTGAGTCTGTAGAAACCTATCTAACAGGCTGCGCATGCGCGCGTGTATCTATGTGCCTGTGTGTGCGTGTGTGTGTGTGTGTGGCGTGTTCCGGAGGGGCGGGGCTTCTCGGCGCTAAAGACAGTGAAGACCGAAGAAGTGCTCTCGCGCGTCAATATCTGTCTCGCGGAGACGACATCAAAAGGAAAACTACATTTACATAACAAAAACAATTAAACACAAAGTCGTTACTTTTTTACTTCATTTCTTTTTTTTTACCTTTTTGACTCGTCTTCGCACGAGGACACCGACTCACCTGAAGGAGCCCTGAAGTCATCGACGGTGAGTTTGAAGACTTATTTCACAACGAGTACACCCGGTATTTGTCAGAGTACACAAACAGGTGACACGGACAAATACCCGGTGTATAACAAGACATTTTACTTTGTTTTCTGTGAGTTGTTTAAGCAGTTTTAATCTTGAGCTTGTCTCGCGCGCTGTGGTCAAAATATGCTCTTTATATAAATATATATATATATATAAATATATACTGTGCGTATACATGTATATAAAGGTTAAAGGAGTATTTATTTACCTCCATGCGCATGAACGCAGCACTAATGAAGGTTGAAGGAGACGTTTCTGGGTCAGTCACACAGTGGAAAGTGCAAACAACTGTAATATTGTGTGTGTGTGTGTGTGTGTGTGTGTGTGTGTGTGTGTGTGTGTGTGTGTGTGCGTGTTTAACACTTACAGGAACTATCGGCGCTGTTTCTAAACTGAGGTTTTTAAAGACTCATGTTCAGTAGCTTTGTGTGGTTTTGTGACCCTGGAAACAATGTTTCTGTCTAAATTGTCATTTGTTTGGTCATTAACATTTATTTGAATATTTCTGATCAATGGAAACAGACAGTGACGTCACTGATGACAAACAAGAAGTATCCAAAGCCATTTTAACAAAGTTTATCAATAATTTGAGATACTAACTCATTGTTTTGGGAACCGTCATTATTTCATTATTTTGAGAAAGTTTCTCATTATTTTCTAAATGATTTCTCATTATTTTGAGATACTAGTTCGTTCCTTTTGAGAGTCACTAAATCACTTTTACTTTTCATCAGATTTTTACTTCTACTGGTAAAATGTTTTTCTATAGTTGTAAATACTTGTGGAAAATGTTTTTCGTTGTTTCTAACGTGTGAATAAAACGGAATAATCTTTTATCAAACGTGTCGTTACAAAGGAATCTAAAGACAGACTTTAATCTTTTGGAAGTTTTGTGGTTTGATGACTTGTCTCTTTATTCCCACATGTGAGTGATTTAGTCTCCTGAATATTAACCAGCAGACATTCATAAAAAGTCCCGTGTGTGGGAGACGCTTTAAGTCAAACACACAGCGTGGGCCGATATAGTCTGTGTGTCAGCAGCAGAGATGAAGGGTCTGTAACTTTAAACACCATGCGTCTCCTTTCATCTCCAGTGTTTCAGATGCAGCTTGAAGCCAACACACATGGACGTGAGGAGGAGGACCAATGATGCTGCCCGCTTCCATCCACTCGGCTCCCAATAGGTGAAACAAATAAATACTAATTGTGTTCATGAAGCGCTGCAAACACAAGCTGCCTTTCTGCTTTCATGTTTCTATGCAAATGTTTTTTGTGCGGATGTTGTTACCAGCCACAGAAAGAGATCTCGCTGTGATAAGAAGCTGTGCCTGTAGAAGATGATGTGGAGGCTGATTTAAAACGTTTTATATATCCTGTTCACCTTTAACCCTCAGAACCATCATGACTAGAAGCAGAGAGAACTAGAACACGTCTTTAGTGCAGAACAAGTTATGATGACATCAATCATAAGAAAGAAGAACAAGTTACATTTCTTTGATCATTTATTTTATAAACATTTAAAAAGAATTTAATCTATAAATCCAACATGTTAGTGTTACCAATGTTAGAAATAAATAGAGGCTCTACAAGTTATAAATATTAAACTATTCTCATGTTCCAGCCTCTCCTCTCTCCTCTCCTCTACTCTCTCCTCTCTCCTCTCTCCTCTCCTCTCCTCTACTCTCTCCTCTCCTCTCTCCTCTCCTCTCTCCTCTCTCCTCTCTCCTCTCTCCTCTCCTCTCTCCTCTCTTCTCTCCTCTCTCCTCTCCTCTCTCCTCTCTCCTCTCCTCTCTCCTCTCCTCTCTCCTCTCCTCTCCTCTCTTCTCTCCTCTCCTCTCTCCTCTCTTCTCTCCTCTCTCCTCTCCTCTCTCCTCTCCTCTCCTCTCTCCTCTCTCCTCTCCTCTCTCCTCTCCTCTCCTCTCTTCTCTCCTCTCCTCTCTCCTCTCCTCTCTCCTCTCCTCTCCTCTCTCCTCTACTCTCTACTCTCTCCTCTCTCCTCTCTCTCCTCTCCCCTCTCCTCTGTCTCCTCTCTCTCCTCTCCTCTCTCCTCTCCCCTCCTCTCTCCTCTCCTCTCTCTCCTCTCTCCTCTCTCTCCTCTCCTCTCTCCTCTCTCCTCTCCTCTCTCCTCTCTCTCCTCTCCCCTCCCCTCCTCTCTCCTCTCCTCTCCGCTCTGTGTTCACTTCCTGTAGTTCAGTCAGAGTGTCTCCTCCTTGTAGTCACATGACTGTTGGTCTCAGATGAATCAATCATGACGTCATAGTTTCACACTTTAATGTTTTTACACAATCTGGTTAAAGTGAACTCTTTAGAGGAGACATTTATAATGAGAAATGTTTATGATGAAATATCACAGAAAAAACAACCGTATCGAAGCTTAAAAGTGACTAAAACATTTGTGTGTGTTCATGACCGTCGGAAAGATGAAAACTCTGACGATAATGTCGGTTTTTACAGCTTCTGACTTTGAGTTTAGTTTTGGCAATTGTATAAAGAAAACATGCTCTTCAATCCCGCTGGTGTGTTTATTGGGTTCAGAGGCTATTTTGATGAAAATCTTTAGTTAATTGTAGAAAACGCAGTGAGAGTGAAACAGCAGTTTTCCTCCAGACCTCGAACCGTCTCGACTGATATTTGTCTGCACTCACAGTCATGTCAGCCAGCTGAGCAGATCCTTCAGCAGCCACCACAACACGCCGGAGGAGGACGATGAGACGATGAGCACGGAGGAGCGAGAAGCCAGCGGAGTCCATGACTCCGCCCCTCAGCCCGACGGCCACCATCACGCCTCCTCCGCCTCCTCCTTCTCCTCCGCCGCCGCCTCCCCGTTTGGCGCCCACAGGCTGGACAGAGTAGAGGACCACCGCCTACCTCCACCAAGCTCCAGCTTCTGCTGTTACCAGCCTCCCTGCCGCCTGCCCGCCGGCTACAGCCAGCCCACGCCGTTCCCCAGCCAGGCCGACGGCGCCTGGCTCCACCCGAGCTTCGCCAGCAGCTGGTCGGGGTATCCCAACAGCCTGCCGTCCTCTCTGAACCAGAAGGACCAGTCCTTCCACAGCAGCCTCTCCGGGTACAAGTCGGCATCCCTGCCCGGCCGACACAGCCCCAGTATGATCAGCCTGGAGCAGCCGCTGTCTCTGTGCTCCAACCCGCCTTCGGGCAACTTGTGCCACCACACATTGTCTCCGTACTCGTGTCCGCCGCATGGCGCGGCCTGCTGTGCACAGTGTCCTGCAGACGCCTTCAACGGGGGGGCCGCCGTGGCCAACAAACACCCCTGGCCTCAGTACCACCCGGCTTACGGTCCGTACTGTAAGTCTGATTCTCTGTTTATTAACTACAGACTAGAGAGAGGCCAAGCCCCGCCCCTTTAGGTACACCACGATAGCACCTTTTTTTACGGACACAATATGTACAGAAGACAACCTCCAGTTCTTTAAAGTGAATCCGATGCTTCATGTGTTAAAGCTGCATTCTCTCTAATGTCCACCAGGGGGCGACTCCTCTGGTTGTATAGAAGTCTATGAGAAAATGACTCTACTTCTCTCTTGATTTATTACCTCAGTAAACATTGTAAACATGAGTTTATGGTCTCAATCTCTAGTTTCAAGTCTTCTTCAATACAGCATGATGTTCATTTAGTACATTATGGTCCATTTAGAGTCACACAGACCATAAAGCAGGGGATGCTTTAGGGCGGGGCTACACGGTGATTGACAGGTCTCTACCAGAGACGTATACGGCGTCTCTACGTCACTCCTCAGTCCAGATATGGTCACTTCCTGTTTACTGGTTGCAAAAAAGCCAAGAACGGTGACTTTCTTGACGTGCAAAATTATCATTTTAAATTGACAAACAGATTAATGGCACAATTCACTACTGAACATACTTTTTAAGGTCCCATGTTGGTCAATGGGAAGGGGCGGGTCTTAGCCTCCCTAACGTGAGCAGTATATTAATGATCTGTTCATATTCAGTTACGGGTCGTTCTCTTTCTTCTGTCTCGTTTCAGATCCAGACCCCTGCAGACGTCCTGGACCTGGATTCTCACATATGTGAGTTGTTTTTTTATTATAATTCTTTGTCCCGGTCGAAGAACTCGATCGTGTTTCTAACTCTTTTAAAACGGTCTCTGCAGCGGACACAACGCTCCAGCTAAAGAGAAGCAGCCTCCTCACAGCTCCCCGCTGTCTCTGGAGCAGAGTAAGAGTCCATCGTCACATGATTCACAGGCTATTGTTGTGTGTTCGCTGCCTTTATTTAGTGACTCATTGCTCTTGAACATCTTGAACTCAGGGAGAGTTTTTGTGACCTACGAAGCCGACGACGACAAACACGTCAACGAGATCATCAACTTCGTGGCTCTGCTGCGACACAACGGCTTCGACACTCACGTATGTCTGAGGGTTTCTCTTTAGAGGCTGTTGAGTGTTCGTTTGGGGATAAAAACCTTCTGACCGACGTCGCCATTTGTTTTCAGATCGACATCTTCGAGCAGCAGTTCAGGAGCATCAGCAAGATCGACTTCATGGAGCGCTACCTCAGCGAGGTGAGGAAACATCACGTCTTTGAACGTTACCGTTATAACGACATCACATCACCAAGATCCTCTTCATCGGCTCTCTGGTTCACACTGTTAGATTCTACTGATCACTTTTAAAGCTCGTAGAACACATAGAAGAGATGTTTGACCCTTATGATGCAGCTCACAGCCTCAGACCCTCAGGGGGGGGGGTGTATCCACACTGGTCATAAAAGAGTCCACGCTTCTTACTGATGTTCACGTTTATTATTGTCCTCTCATGGAACACCGTGAAAACTAGAAGACACAAAATAGCTTCATGTACAAACAAGAAAGAAACAAATACTCTGTCTCATCACCTACAACAAGTATAACAGTACTTTAATCAGTTAACTTAATGAGCTTTACCGTGTTCGCCTGGTAGACCAGCAGGAGAATAACATGACGGGAAAGAAAAGGTTCGCTGGTTTCACCCGCCATTTGTCGTCTTTCTGAGCTCCGCTTAACTTCCGGGTTAATGGTCATGTTACAACAACAAAAGCTCGTCTATCATCATCAGTGAAACAAGGGCAAAACCATAATGAGTTTAACACAAGGTACCCACAATTACAGTAAACATAACATGTATTATAATTGCAGAAATAAACTAATAATAATACAAATCGCGTAAGTCAACTTCCGGTGTTGTCATGGCAACGTTTATACTCAGGTCAGCGTCAGCTACAGGGGGCCTTCAGGTGGGTCCAAAGTCCAGGCTGAAAACTAAAAGGTGTCCATGTTTATGCCATCAGGACCCCTCGGCTTTAAAACGACCTGCCTGAGGAGATGAAGCTCTTAAATCACTTCTTAAACACAACTTTACAGACTGGCTGTTATGTGATGTCGTCGCTTTACTGTTTTATTTGTATTTGTTGATTTTACTAAATTCTTTTATTTCTTTTTATTTCTCAGTTTATTTCTATCGTGCCGATGTCTCACTGATCTTTCTGTTCTTCTTCTTATTTTCTTGTTTTTGCTGCTTCGTCTGTCAAAGCACTTTGTAAACTCTGTTTTTTAAGGTGCTCTAAATAAAGTTATTATTATTATTAAGTTACTAAAAACTGAATAATAATCTAACTTCAAACTGGAGTTGTTGCACCACCTCTAATAGAATGAAGGTAGCATCACATGTTGTTGTCGTCCCCCCTCCAGAAGGAGTACCTGATCATCATCATCATCAGTCCGAAGTACTACGACACCGTGACGGCCTCTCCTGTCAGTCAGAACGACGAGCGGACCTTCAACACGGTCTACATCCATAAACAGGTTCACAATGAGTCCTGAAGTCCAAGTTCAGACCCAGAAGAGTCGCTGTGAGGTCGTCTCTGACTCTGTGTTTCTCCGTCGTAGCTCCAGAACGAGTTCATTCAGAACGGGAGCAAGAACTTCAGGTTCATTCCCATCGTGTTCCCCGGGGCTAAGAAGGTGAGTTTCACACTCCAACGACAGAAGAATGTAATGAGTCAAATGAGACTAATGAGTCGAATGAGACTAATGAGACTAATTAGACTAATGAGTCGAATGAGACTGAGTCGAATGAGACTAATGAGTCGAATGAGACTAATGAGACTAATGAGTCGAATGAGTCTAATGAGTCAAATGAGACTAATGAGTCAAATGAGACTAATGAGTCGAATGAGACTAATGAGACTAATGAGACTAATTAGACTAATGAGTCGAATGAGTCGAATGAGACTGAGACTAATGAGTCGAATGAGACTAATGAGACTAATGAGTCGAATGAGTCGAATGAGACTAATGAGTCGAATGAGACTAATGAGTCGAATGAGTCTAATGAGTCGAATGAGTCGAATGAGACTAATGAGACTAATGAGACTAATGAGTCGAATGAGACTAATGAGTCGAATGAGACTAATGAGACTAATGAGTCGAATGAGACTAATGAGTCGAATGAGACTAATGAGACTAATGAGTCAAATGAGACTAATGAGACTAATGAGTCGAATGAGACTAATGAGTCGAATGAGACTAATGAAACTAATGAGTCAAATGAGACTAATGAGACTAATGAGTCTAATGAGTCGAATGAGACTAATGAGTCGAATGAGACTAATGAGTCGAATGAGACTAATGAGTCGAATGAGACTGAGTCTACTCCTGTGTGATTAGACAAAAGAAACAAAGAACAAAAACTAAAACTAGTATAACTAGGGAGTGATCTGTTCTCTCTGGTAAAGTCACGTCTATGGGCGTTACGTTTGTAACACATTTTTCCAAATAGAACAAAGCTTGTTCCAGTCTGTAGACGGATGCTGTTATCTTCTCCGTGGTGTAAATGTCCATTGGAGAGCCACCAGAAGTACATTCATTAAATATTTGTCTCTTTTTGACAATGTTTCAGGTAAATATCACAGATACATGCTCTTACTTTTCTACCTGTTGTGTAGGGCGGTTTGTTCCCTCTCCGAGAGTCTGTGATAACCGGGCAATCCCCAAAACATGAGTTTTAATTTAACCTCAAACCTCAGTCGTCTTTCTGTCTGTTTGTTTAGTGTCACGTCCCAAACTGGCTGCAGAACACTCACGTCTACCAGTGGCCGCTCCACCGCGACGACATCCTGCGGCGGCTGATGAGAGTCGAGAAGTACAACCCTCCTCCGATCGGAGAGCTGCCGACCATCATCTCCATCCCCTTATAGAGACCTCGTGACCCCGTGACCCCCGGAGACGCAAAATAAACGCACCCTTTGCTTTTCTGGATCACTGCTGGAGGTGAACGGGGGGGGGGGGGGGGGGGGGGTTACATGTGCAGGAGGTTTTAATCTTTTTATTTTGAGTGTGAATGTGATGTTCAACGAGCAGTTCACCCCAAAAATATAAAAAATACAATATGTGTGCTTCTTAGTGCTATTAATCAAATCAGGCCTGAACTCTGAAGAGGGGACGATGTGGAGGGTAGATCGTCCATGAAGTAGATTTCATTCTGCTGAAACTCACTTTGCAAAGGAAATAGCTGAAGAGCGTTCATCTGTTTCATGCGGTTTGTTGGTAACCCTGCTGACAATCACAAACAGCCCTCGAGCTTCTTACGCAATGGAAAGTCTGTTCACTGCTCCAGTTAATAGGACGAGCCTTAAACACGACTCCACCTTTGTCTCCGCTACAAGCCAGAAAGCTAACGTTCTGCTAGCATAGATTCAAAGTTTATATAAGAACGGCGTAGTAAATTAGATTAGATTATTAATCATCAGTGGGGGAACTCATTTACCACCAAATCAACTCAGACAACAGACAGAAAAACACATTTCAACGAACAAATAAGACCATAAAAAGCCCTTTGAGACATTAATAACATCATAAAGATGCTAAATCTAAAATAATGTGACTGCTGCTGCAAGCAAAGAGCTTCTGATGGTTCAGTAGAACGCTGCGGTACATATTATGTTTAACAATAAGAGTAGATAGATATCCATCTGTCATCTATCAACGTAACGTTACGCCAGTAAGATTGAAAGTCAATAACGTTGAATAGAACTACAGGTGAGAGGACATGTGTGTAGTTTTTATGTTAAGGTGAACTGTCTCTTTAAGGGTGCTGCGTGAACCTTTCACCTTGTTGCATAAACATAATTAGTCTTTAAATTCCACAGAAAGGTGTCGGTGTTGACGTGAAGCCGCATGTTTAAATCTGTGACCTCTGACCTCTACTGGTCCACTAGTAGAACCTTTACGTCTTTTTAAAGCTTCATTTGTTGTGTGTGTTGTATGATTTATTAGACGACATATGAGCTTTAATTTCACCAAGTCTACAGACGGACGTGTTGTCTTCATTATCAGAGTTGATCTGAAGCAAACAGCTGGATGCAGTTATTGTTGAGAGTAAAACATAACACACGATGTCTGAAGATTCACTTTCATTATACTTCACATTATATCACAACATGATTAAATGTATATTGTTTTCATGTATTTCTACTCATAAAAAGGTGTTTCACAGGTAAACAGCGCTTCCTGAATAAAGACAGACGACCTGATTTATGTTTCTGGAAGTTGATCGTCAGTCCTGAAACAAGTTGAACCTTTCAAACCACCGTAGAGCCACACGAGGTGAATCATTGTTTAAAGGTCGCACTGGACGTTATTAACATCAAAAAATTAAAGGTGTTGAACTGAATCACAAACTGTTTATTTTGACCTGTGAGGAGGAAGCCTCGTGTAAACAATAAAACATCAACGTATGATTCAAAGTCAGATATTAAACATGCTATGGAGTAAATAATGAAATAAATATAAATCAGATCAAATTACAGTATTAAATGTATTTATGATCAATTAAAACAAACTCATAGATATCACCATGAAACTTCACCACTTCATCACTCACATTAAGATGATTGTTTATTGTATCACAAGTTTTATGAAATATTATGTTTAAATATGCAAATGAGGCATTATCTAATGGTAACTTTTGGTGAATTTAGTAGAAATCTACAGACGTAAACAGACAAAGTATAAAATAAATGTTTTATTTCCTCTAGTCTGACAGAAGACGAGTTCTGGAGGAAAAATAGAACAAAATCTATAAATTGATCAGAGAATAAAAAAGCATTTATAGAAGAATAAAAACGTCTCGAAGCTGAACGCAGCCCGCTGGTCTGTGGTGGTCTGTGCGTCCTTTGGGTCGGTGGTGGTCTTTGCGTCTTTGGGTCGGTGGTGGTCTTTGCGTCCTTGGGGTCGGTGGTGGTCTGTGGGTCGGTGGTGGTCTTTGCGTCCTTTGGGTCGGTGGTGGTCTTTGCGTCCTTGGGGTCGGTGGTGGTCTGTGGGTCGGTGGTGGTCTTTGCGTCCTTTGGGTCGGTGGTGGTCTTTGGGTCGGTGGTGGTCTTTGCGTCGGTGGTGGTCTTTGCGTCCTTTGGGTCGGTGGTGGTCTTTGCGTCCTTGGGGTCGGTGGTGGTCTGTGGGTCGGTGGTGGTCTTTGGGTCGGTGGTGGTCTTTGCGTCGGTGGTGGTCTTTGGGTCGGTGGTGGTCTTTGCGTCGGTGGTGGTCTTTGCGTCCTTGGGGTCGGTGGTGGTCTTTGGGTCTTTGGTGGGTGTTTGAAGTTCGGATCACCAGCTATGAACCTGAAACATGATGACATCACAGTTCACAGACCTGCGACTGGGTTTGCTTGACGTTCGAGCAGCATCTCTGTGTTTTCTGTTGAAGACGGATGTTCGAGGGACGTTCAGCTTCTCGTGGCTCAAACAGGAAGTCGTCTGGAGATAAGCAGCTGACGCAGCCGCCCGCCGTGCGGTGGAGCTTCTCAAGAATCGGCAAGTTCAGACTTCAACTGGGTCATCGTCACAACCTGTCTGTGGTTAAGAGGAAAATCACGTGCGACATCGTGACAACTCAAAAAGAAGAAGATAGCGTGAGCAGAAAATGCTCAAATGGTGATTATTGAGGAAACGTTGCTGATTAAAAACAGCCGAGCATCGAGACGTGGTTTAATGTTTTTATCTTCACAAGAGGTAACACTGCAGATGTTCATACAGACATCATAAAAAAAACATCTGAATACAGCGTCTCATATATTCATCCATATATTGAAAAGTACAAGTAATAATATTAACTTTAATAAGATAACAAAAGGACAATGACATCTGTAATAAAAGTGGATTACAAAGTGACATTTGATGTAAATAACTCTTAAGAATGAAGTAACAGAAAACAAAGAATCAGACAATCGTTCCATTGAACTGAATGTAAAAACATTGAAGTGCTATTTGTTCAAAGCTACACGTAAAGAGCAGGAAGCGTTCTGTGTGTTCTTTTATTTCCTTCAAGGAAAAGTACTATAAAATAAGTTACAGTACAGTGAATCTGTCCCAAGATACTTTTGTTCCCGTCTTCCAGCTTTTTGTAAGAACAAACAGAAGTAACTCATACCCCCCCCCCCCAAAGAAACCTGTTGTGGATAACTTGTTTCTAGTGTGTTTGTAAGAAAAAAACCTTCTAATCTTCACCATCACCATCCCCCCCCCCCCCCCCCCCGGTAGAAAAAACAACTTTGTACTTCATGAGCTCAGAAACAATCTTCTGACAAATACTTCATGTTGAGTCACGCAGCACGGAGGAGAGCTCTCATACGTCGTCCGCTGGCAAAGGAGGTATGTTGAACCTTGGTCTTGTGAAAAAAGCCATCTTCTCTCTGCAGACAGAAAGAGAACGATTACTGTCACACACATGGACGTCAGGAATACAACGGCTGTTTAAAGAAGCAATGAAATAAAAAATAAAAAAATGGTTTCCAGGCCGGGAGCATCGGGCTGAGCAGGAAAAAAGAAACGTTTCTCAGCTTCTTCCTGAGGAACCCTGAAGCGTTTCTTAGAGGTCGATCACAAAGAGACGCGTCGCAGCAAGAGCAGCCGCCTCAGAAACGCTGCGATGGCAAAGTGAGTAAAACAGCTGATAAGCCGGTGGAACGAGAGCTGCTGAGGGGGGGGCACACTATCCTATAACTTGTTATGACATTCTCAAGAGATACTGGACAATGACCTTTTTTGTCATGTCAAAGTGTAACATGTCGGAAACAATCTTATCTTCGGTTTCACTGTGACAGCCACGTTCCCAGAGGAGTACCAGTGAACAAGGAGTCAGTCAATGCCAACCTGAATGTCTGCACAGGGAGGGGCTCCTTGTGGCTCTGGCCCCTCATCTGCAGAACTTCTTTGGAAGCCTTCCTCAGCCGCCGCTCTGCCGCCTCCTCCTGACGCTGTTCCTGCTTGCTTTGGTTGGCCTGAAGCACAACAAAAACTAGGTCAACCACCGCCGGGCTCTGGGCTGCAACTCACGGCCTAACCCGCCTCCGAGTCTCACCTGTCTCTGGGCCTCCCTGAGCAGGCAGCGGAAGCGCTCGTCCCTCAGGGCCCAGTGGGGGAGCTCCGTGGTATCTCTGGCTTGTGGGTCCTCCAGTCTCAGCTTCAGCTCCCTCAGGGCGCTCAGCTCCTCCATCAGCTGCCTCTGACGCGTCCTGCAGGCCTGGAGATCCAGCTCCAGGTCCAGGGAGGTACGTGTCGGCTGCTCGGCCAGGGAGGAGCGATACGACTGCTGCTCTCACACACACACACACACACACACACACACACACACACACACACACACACACACACACACACACACACACACACACACACACACACACACACACACACACACACACACACACACACACACACACACACACACACACACACAGCTCAGAAACTAGATACTAAACATAAACTCTTATATGTGCACGCTTGAAAAAGAACGAGACTGTACCTGTTTGTATCGCAACGTTCTTCTTTCCAACGTGTTCCTGACAAAGGGCGATTTCTTTGGTAGCGTTGAGCTGTCACTGTCGCTGCGATACAACTGAAAAAGGGAAAGGCGGTTATTTTATGTAGCTGTGAAAACAGAAATAATGACAACACCACCAACATGAGAACTCACCCTGCAGACGTACTGACTACGAGCCCCAGGAGAGAAGGTCTGAGAGCGAACAATGGTGCTGCCGCGCATGAACGGCGAGGCGTGGCCCCAGCGACCCCCCCTCTCTTTGGGCCGGACTCGCACCGGCTCTGGGTACAGGCCTTCTGTCATGGTGGCCTTCTCCATCTGCAAAACACAAATCACTGAAATGGCATCTGTGCCACAGATTGTTAAGGTGCGTCAGTGGATAGAAGAGGAGCAGTGGGCCAGACTTGTACCTTTACTGTGGACAGTTTGCTGCTCGTCTGGTCACAGCGCCCCCCGGTGGTGATGCAGATGCCCTCTGCACACAGCCCCTCTGAGAAGGGAGCGATGAACGGCGTGCTGTTGCTGCAGCCGCTGTCCATCGACTCCGCCTGCCAACTCCTGCAAAAGCACACCCCCGTTGTCAACTTGCACAAATACGCTGGAGGTAAAACAATGAGTGCATTTTGTATTGTGACACGACAGAAGTTAATCCAAGCTGAAACATGCTGGCCACCTCTCAGACGCCACCTCGTCCTTCTTCTCCAGCCTCTGCAGCTCCAGCTCGGCCTCCCGTTCCTCCAGATGGGTGGTGGTGGTGGTGGTGCGGGACAGCAGAGCGTCCTGTAATGTCAGAAAGCAGATTATCAAACACTGTTGACAGTGCGGGTTCATTGTTTGTTTGGCATGTGAGACACATTCCTGTCTGTTACTCACTTTAACGAGCTGCACACCTGCAGACTGTCGGCTGAGAGCTGCTCTACAGCAGAATGAAGAGGAACTCATCTCTGAGGCATCGACAGCTTAATGACTTTATGACAGCAGAGTGATGCTATGCTAACACCTCTGGGTGGTAGGTTCTCCACTGCGTGTGTGAGTGTGTGTGTGAGTGAGTGGTTTTGTTGAAAAAAAACTATAAATTACTAAAACAAACAAGTTCTGATGTTTACTGACTTCAGAGCGTTGAAATGATTCCTGTGACGGACAGCTGCTGTAATCAAACATCAAAGGGATTTATATCTGTTGATATGGATCAACGATGATCAATAATTAATATCTGTGGCCAAAGAAACCTGATCATGGATCTAAAGGTTATATTTGCTCCCTGAATTCTTTTGTGCTGATCCGATCCGTGACTCTGATCCCAACCGTGGCTTTTATGATGCTTTGCACCTTTAAAGACCGAAATCTGATTTTTATTTCTCTATAAAACACTTTTGCACCTTTGTTGCAACGCGTCTCACGCTGAAGCCGATACCTGAGACCCGTCTCTGTGCTGTCATGGTTTAACTATATACGTGTGTTTTTTACCATGGCTCGGGCCCTCTGCTCGTCTTCCTGGCCGTCGTGGTGTCTGCGGTGGCCGAGGCTCTTCTGTTCGGGTCGGTTCATCTCCGGCGTCCCGCTCAGCGTCTGCACTCGCAGCCAGTGGTACACCATCTCTGCACTTCCCTCACAATCAGCCAGACTCACCTGGGCGGTGCCCTGCAGAAGACACACGTCATCATCTTTGATTGATATGGGCGCGTATCACAGGAGAGAATAATCATCGGTCTGTTTCGACCCACCAGCAGCTCCTCCTGAGCCTCGGGTCCCAGCGAGGAGACGGACAGCTGCAGGCCGCACCCCCCCAGGGCGGTAGCGGCGACGGGAATGCGGAAGCCTTCGTTGAAGCTCATCTGAGGCTGCGGCTCCAGCGCCGTGCAGCAGTAGAACGCACAGGCCCGGCCGGCGTCCAGAGGAACCAAGTGCACCTTCACATACCTGCACATGAACGGATGAAGGTTTCTGATTATTGATAACAGCTTGCACCTGTTGGACGGAGCCAGGCTCAAGTTTCAACAATTAGTTTCTAGAAGCTTTAGAAACAGGAAGTCTGAAAATCTACATGCGAGTGAATATTTATCAGCCAAATCAAATAGTTTATATTCAACCTTAGTTTCTTTATAACACATTTAATACTTGACTTGTTTCTCTACAGGGTTTGTATAAAGGTGATGAAGTAGTTTATGAATATGAGATATGAGTTTACAGATGATTGTCATCCCTCCTCTGTAGTGGAGGTTTATAAACCTCCAGTCTGTGTTCATACCTCTGAGTTACACTCGTTGTCTTCTTGAGTCTTCACAGCTGATTGTGTTTGTATTCTGGTGGTTCAGAGAATAAAGCAACGAAACGCCTCCGTTCATGCTCGGAGCCTCTGCAGACGGCGCGCTACACAGAACACCATAAACTAAGCTCCACTAGAGAGGAGCGGTTATATCATCTATAAACTCATATCTCATGTTCATGAACTACTCCATCACCTTCATACAAACCCTGTAGAGAAACAAGTCAAGTATTAAATGTGTTATAAAGAAACTAAGGTTGAATATAAACTATTTGATTTGGCTGATAAATATTCACTCGCATGTAGATTTTCAGACTTCCTGTTTCTTTGATTTGATTTTTAACACCTCCTGTTTCTAAAACATCTCAAATATACAATAATATAATCCCATGACATGTAAATAATGATATCAATGAACTATCTGTGCCGGCTTCACTACAGCGAGTATAAACTAAGCTTACCTGTCTTATGCTAAGCTAAGCTAACCACCTCCTCCTGAAAGTACTCACACTTTAAAGCCGTCTCTCACGATGGACCTGTTCAGGTTCTTGAGCCGGAGCAGATGCAGCCGGAGAGACTGAGAGCTGGACTCCCACCTGCAGAGACGGACGCACAGTTAGACCCTCGAGGGGGGGGGGGGGGGACGATCTACTCACACTGAGCGGTCACTCACAGCAGACCCAGCTGGATCTGGGTGGGCTCGCTCACTGAGGTCAGATCCTTCATGTACGACATCTCATCGGACTCCTCGGCCCTGCTGGAGAAACAAACCGTTATTCTCTCATCGCACTCAAGCGGCTTCAAACTCAAGAGTGTGTTTGTGTCTCAAGACGTTCACTGTGACTTTAGTGTCTTTGTGTCACTTTGTTCTAGTTGTTGTTTGTATGTAACTTAAAGCCAATAAACTGCCAGTTTATTGGCTGTTAGGAAGGTCTGACTCTCCACACCGCTGTGACAAACAGAGCACCAGAGACTCTGTCATTTATTGTTTTGGTTGTGTGGTTTTAATAATAATCATTTTAAATTATTACAATTCCAATGTCAGTATATTAAGAAGGATATCAGCGGCACAAAATGGTTTTAAGGCTTTTTGTTTTTTTGTTAATTCACTCGTCAGTTTATTATTCTGAACCTTCTTTGACTTCTTTCACACAGAATGTGAACGTTAAATAAATAAAGGCATCGACCAATCACGTTGCAGAACTGGTTGAGACGTGCTTGTATTTAACTTTATTAATCCTTCAAACATCGACAAAAGCAGATCCACTCTTTCTGTTCTTACTTTTCACAATAAAAGCCCGAAACACAATGTTTGCAGACGAGTATTTCGGATGTTTGTGTTGTTCATTCTTTAAGCCTTTAAGTGTTTAAAGGTCTTTAATCTGACAACAATAGTTCATGACATGACTTCTGGGACAGTACATCGTCTAATATAACAATACTATCTAACAATAATATATAATTAGTTCTCCTGACAGTTTCCTTCAGTTTCTATTTTCTTTTTGCTATTTTAAACTATTTCTGAGTAAATGTAATATTTCCTAACATTATTCAGATTCCTTCCTCAGATCTATAAATCACATTTCTTTGCTGTCTGTCAGACTTGAATCCCACTCGGACAAGAGGACACAAACACCACAAACGGTCAAAGCTGACAGTATTTGTGGGAGTTGCAGGGTTCCTCCTCTGCCACTAGGGGGCGCAGTCGCTCCAAAGAGGAGCTGGTTGTTTCTGGACCTGCTCTCACCTTCTGCCCCAGGCCTCGAACACACCGCTGTCTGTGGCCAGAGCGTCCTCCGACACGCCTGCAGAGACTCTCCGGGCCCGTCGACCGCTCCTGTTGGCGCTGTTCCCCCTCAGGGTCACTCCTAAACGGGGAAACACATCCAGTTAAGACATCCGGTCCTCTTCCCTCCTCTGGGACGAGGACCGGATCTCTTTTCACTTGCCTGTGGAGGTGAAGGCGCCCTGAGTTGCGGCGTCTCGGTGACTCTTGTTGTCCAGCGGGTGCACGCCGCCGCCGTCCTCGGTGTTGTTGTGGGCCGGCGGTTGCGTCTGAGCCCGCAGACCCTCCAACAGGCCGCGGCCCGCCTGCTCCATGTACTCCTCCGTCATCTGGGTGAGCGGGCAGTCCTGGGGGGCCGAGTGGTAGGGCGTGTCCATGGGGGAGCTGGGCGGCGACAGGGAGGAGAGTGAGGAGCGGGAGGAGAGCGAGGCCAGCGACTGCGGGGTGTCGTGGGAGCGCTTGCTTTTGCTCTGGGTCAGAGGGTCCGGGGTGAACACGGAGCAGTCCCGGGACGCCGGCTCCGGTTGCAGCAGGTAGCGCAGGTGGGGGTCCAGAGGCTCCCCGGCCGCGTCGTGGCGCTCGTACTGGGGGAGGCCGTAGATGTCGCTGAAGCTGATGGAGCTGAGGGAGCCTCGGCTGGACGCCAGAGAGCCGCGGCTGGACGCCAGAGAGCCGCGGCTGCTGCTGGACGACACTGTCAGAGAGCTAGCCGACAGGCTGGAGGCAAAGAAGAAGAGACACATGAGGAAAGAAGAGCGCGGCAACGGATCACAAAACTCGCACCACGGATCGGAGTCAAGGATCAAAGAGCAGCACAAAGTAAAAAAGAGAGAAAATGTAACTTTCAGAGATCCCAGATCGAACTTTGTTGCTCTTTGATCTCCTTCAAACTACTGGATTTATTCAAGTTCATCACTAAAACTACATTTTACAGATGACATGTGAACACATCATGATAAGGTTATAATGTACCTTCAGTCAGTACTCATGTTCACTGAGCAGAGCCTGAAGGCATCATCATGTAACTGAAGTGAACCTCCTGTTGGTTAGCCGTTAGCGGTGCTGCTAACGTTACTAGCTCTGCTCCTGTTGGTTAGCCGTTAGCGGTGCTGCTAACGTTACTAGCTCTCCTCCTGTTGGTTAGCCGTTAGCGGTGCTGCTAACGTTACTAGCTCTCCTCCTGTTGGTTCGCCGTTAGCGGTGCTGCTAACGTTACTAGCTCTCCTCCTGTTGGTTAGCCGTTAGCGGTGCTGCTAACGTTACTAGCTCTCCTCCTGTTGGTTAGCCGTTAGCGGTGCTGCTAACGTTACTAGCTCTGCTCCTGTTGGTTAGCCGTTAGCGGTGCTGCTAACGTTACTAGCTCTCCTCCTGTTGGTTAGCCGTTAGCGGTGCTGCTAACGTTACTAGCTCTCCTCCTGTTGGTTCGCCGTTAGCGGTGCTGCTAACGTTACTAGCTCTCCTCCTGTTGGTTAGCCGTTAGCGGTGCTGCTAACGTTACTAGCTCTGCTCCTGTTGGTTAGCCGTTAGCGGTGCTGCTAACGTTACTAGCTCTCCTCCTGTTGCTTTAAACACTGATTGGTTGTTTACAATGAAACATGATCAGAGACTAGAAACACATGTTCTACTGAGTCAGTACAACTTTATTTACACTGTGATGGTTAACATTAAACCGTGAGGGGGTCGGTACAGATCACAGATCGATAACGGTCCGTTACATCTCTAGAAAAGACAAACATGAACAGCGTGAAGCTTAAAGACCGAGTGTGTGCGTGTGTGTGTGCTGCACCTCTTCAGCTGGGAGTGGAGGTAGGTGGTGATGCGTGTCGCCTCCTCCAGCTGTCTCAGCAGAGCGTTCCTCTTCTCCTGCTGCAGGATCCTGTCATGAGGTGTGCAAAAGAAACATCTCGTGTTCTTCCAGTATTTTCACAGAGTTTTGTGAAGTTTATATGTTCAGAGGCAGCTAAGCTCTGCGTGGGTGATTTATTTTTTCTTGTATGCATCTTAGTTTCAAATCTGATTTACATTGACCGTTCAAATATTTACTGATGTGATAATAAGAAAATAATAACTATCCAGTCCAGATGTTCCTCACCTCTGATTGGCTCCCTGGCTCTGGGAGCTGTGGGCCCTCTGCACCTCCTCCTCCAGCCGGGAGCGCTCCTCCTCCAGCTGCAGCAGCGTCTCCGCGGAGTGCTGCTGCTTGCTGACCAGGATGAGCTCCTGCAGGAGCGCCTCCTTCTCACGCAGGAGCTGCATGAAGTCCCGGTCTCGGTCCGCCTCGGCCCGTCCCGACCAGCTCTCGCTGTCCAGCTGTGCCAGCTGGTGCTGGATGCTCTGCACCCTGAGAGGGAGGAACAACGGAGCGCACCGCGTTTAGAGTTTTCTCCTCACAGCCGGCACCGGCTCGAGTCTACTCGCTGCGTCCACTCGGTTACAAACATCTGTTCACAGAAACTCTGCTGGAGACAAATGTGTCGGCCAAGAGTTCATACGCAATCATCAGAAATGAAGAAAAAACAAGGTACAGCGCTCTCTCCCGGTTCAGGTCAATATCATCATCGATAACTATAATAAACTTTATCTATAAAGCATCCTTCTTACAGGGCTGTGGTTCAACGTGCTTCATAAGAAAGTGAAGAAACAATAGAATAAATAAAAATAAAAAGCGATAAAATAAACAACAAAACAAAGAAATCACGTTAAATCACGTTATATATCTAGAAATGATCTTTATTGGGATAGAATATTCTGACTATATGGCTCACCCCTATATGATATATAAATAAAGTTTATTATTATTATTATAATAATAATAATTCACGTTATCAAAAGTTACTATATGAATAAAGATTTTTTTGCCAACGTCTCTCTCTCACACTCTCACACACACACACACACACACACACACACACACACACACACACACAAAGGCAGCACACAGTCAGCAGCAGCGTGGTGAGGTAAGAATGTGACCACCCAGCTCATTCCACTGGCCAGACATCGCTCAGCGTCCACCAGCCCCCCCCCAGGTCTGTGTGTCGCAGAACGACGACAACACACACACACACACACACACTTACTTCTTCTTGGCTTCCTCGTACTGCCAGTTGACTTTGACTTTGTCCACTAAATGCGTGGAATCCTGAGAAGCACAGAGGAACACAAGTGATTAAAGTGCCTTTAAGTTTAACAGGTGGATCCGTACTTCAGATGTATGAAGAGATCCTGCAGATCATCTGCTCATCAACTCAGCAGCTGATTGCTCTTTTAGGTTTTCTGACAAAATTGATACAACTGTGATTTTACTGTAGTTTTAGATTCATCCTCATTGTTATTATCCATCAGAGATCGTTAATGTTTCAGCCCTCATCACCCTCCAGTTACTTCGCTCTGGGATCAACTTTTAGCCACATTTGTTTACTTTTTTGGGAAACTGGACATTAAACAAATATGCTGAATCAGCTTTGAGCAGCTGTGGTTGTTCTTATGGATGTTTAGACAAATATCACTGAATACTTTGACGCTGAAGAAAACATGATGATTCTGTATAGAAATGAATAATTAGGAAGAAGTCCTCCTCCTCCTCCTCCTCCTCCTCCTCCTCCTCCTCCTCCTCCTCCTCCTCCTCCTCCTCCTCCTCCTCCTCCTCCTCCTCCTCCTCCTCCTCCTCCTCCTCCTCCTCCTCCTCCTCCTCCTCCTCCTCCTCCTCCTCCTCCCTACCTCTCCCATGATGTCCGTCTGACAGCCGGTGTCACAGTACTGCTGCAGGTTACACGAGTCCCCAGCGGTCCCGGTGCTGTTCGTCACCTCGCCGGCCGAGTCCTGGACGGACAAACTGTTCTGGAAGTTCACCGTCAGCTTCGCTAAGCACTGCGGGAGGAAAAGTGATGAGAATATTAGAAAATATGGGAATACAATAATAATAATACAACATCACTCACGTGTAAAGAGCAACAAAGCGGGACAAACGATGTGCATTTTAAATGATCAAATTTTTTTATATAAAGATTGATTTTAACATTTAAAGTGTGTGTTCATAAATAGACATGAACAGGAAATGCCTTCGTAGACGTGGAGCGACGATGCGACTGAATCACCGTCTGTCATTCCTCACATATTACTCCTTTATTACTCCTTTGCAATGACAGAAACGGTGGTCGCTGACTCAGACGTCTGGAAATGTGTTTTAATGAGAAGACACCGCTGAGACGCAGCAGGACAGCGGCGGCTGACAGACACTAGAGGTCAGCAGAGAACGTCTCTGCGCCTCCTCCTTCAGCGGGGAGGACGGTACCTGGATGAGGTCCTGCCTCTCCTTCTCGCCCGTGCTGATGGATTTCTTGATGCTGCGCAGCTCGCTGAAGATGGCTTGAGCCTCATCCAGCTTGTAGTTGGTCTGACTGGAGGACATCTTTCTGTCAATCCTGAGACACAGAACACACGCAGTCAGACGTCTGCTGGGAGTTCATGAGGATCTCCTGTTAGCATTAGCATGAGCTATTGTTCCTTTAGCTACATAAACACAACAAAGAAAACTTATTAAATCAAAAATCAAGTACGAAATAGAAACAAAATGTCCATGTTTTTAACAAACAAACTATTATTAATTCTTTATCCAAATAAATATTCATTCTCGTCCAAATGACCTAAAATGATTATTGATTCTTAAACGGCTCGATGTTCTTTTGTTTGATTTCTGATGAAGCTCACAGTCTGATAAATATTGATGTGTCTGACAAAGACAGTGCACATCTGTACCAGGGTCAGCTGTGAGCTATATATATATATATATATATATATATATATATATATATATAGCTCACATGGTCTCAGATGAACTTTAATGTTCGAGGTGTCGAGAAAAAGACTTCAGAAGAAATAAGAGCACTGATGGAAAAATGTGCCAAAGGACAAAACTCTGATCACGTTGAGTTAATAGTTGCTTTGTTGAAATGTTCGATCTCCTCGGGAGAAAGATGCGGTTGCATTACTGATAATAATAAAAGTCCTCTCTGAAGGTTAGAACGTGGCTGCTGGGCTCTAAACGCACAATCAGCCGATTCTAGTTTACAGAAGAATCCAGTTGATTTAGTTTGAAAGGAAGAATGAGAATCTCATCATCTGACGAGCTAACGGGAGCTTTAATAAGAGAAAGACTCATCAGATGAACATCTGAAGTATTTCAGTGTGGGAGGTAACGCTGCAGTGTTTACTTTAGACTGTGGTCACTTATGAAATACTGACCGTGCATGTGACAGGCCGCTCTCAATATATTCTCTGTTTGTTTCCACATGATGAGACGTGTGGCTCGCTGTGCGGGGGGGAAATCTCAGCGGCGAGACTCGAGACCCTCAGTGTGTAAAGTGAAGACTTTAAACTCTGTGACATAAAGTGACAGTCGTGATGTTTCGACACATCGTTGTGGCTCAAAGGCCGACGTCCGTAGAAGGTTTGCTCTCATTTATAATCTGCAGTTTCATTACATACAGAATATGTCACGATGCACGTTAAGTTCGGCTCCATTGAGATGAATAAATCACACTTTTTGCCATCGACGCCATCTTTAGTGTAAGGGAGCCGTGGAGGGACAATCGTTTGTTTGGGACAGAGAGGGAGACACCTGGAGGAGGTCTGATCTCCACTGAGAGAACCTTTCTGTTATTATGTGACTTTAAACCTCAGCAACAGATGGAGGCAGCAGGAGAGCAGCAGCTCCTGTGTCCTGAGAGGTAGAATCAGTGTTTGAGTGAATGGAGTCTGGTGTGTTTGTAGAGATCATAGATAACAGCTTGAGTTCCCCTCAGAAAGGTCTGTCTGACAGCAAGGTGAAGAGGTGAAGACATTCTGAATATAGCTTCACTTCAACTGAGAGACATTCTGTTAGAGTCTAACATACGTCCACAGCAGAACATCACTTTGCTCCCGTGCTGGTTCTCCTGTCTGTTTCTATCAACTCATCTACTGTAGTAGAACCCTGACTGTGGAGGAGAACCTCATGCACACACACACTACAGAACACCACGACTAAAACAGGTCAGTTGGTTGGTTTGTTGGGCACGTGCCCCCCCGATGTTACCACACCACCCGCTTCCTTCAACAGCAGGTACTGTTCATCCACCCGACCCTGCCTCTTCCTCCCAAAACAAGCCCTGCTTTGTTCCCCCCCGACCAACCCCATTGGCAGGGCCTGGGAGTTTATATGCTTAGTTAAAAAAAAAAAAAGGCACTACCCACCCGTCAGTGCCTGCCTGTGTTGACCACCCCCCCCCCCCCCACCACCACCACACCCTGTGTACTGGAGAGAAGTAAACATTCTCTTGACAAGTTTCAGGTTCATTTAGTCCTTAAATCCAGCAGCTAAGACTGTACGAGATGCTCCAAACAGTCCGAAAGAGATAAAACTCCAACTCCGTGTTAGAGTCGTGACCATTAAAGGTGTGTGTGTGTGTGGGGGGGGGGGGGGGGGGGGAGGAGCATTCCTGCGGCACAAGTTTTTGCTTTATCTGATGAGACATGGAGCGGAGAACAATTAGCTATATTGCTGACAACAGCTGAGATCTGGAAAACAACAGCCGGAGGGAGCCCAGAAGAAAACAATAGGACACACACACACACACAGACACACAGGATGCGTCCATGTTTTCTGCAAGCTGTGTATTCTCCCGTCTATTCTGAGAATCACTGGAGTCGTGTATTATCTCAGAGATAAGAGATAAGAGACTCTCTCTCTCTCTTTCTTTCTTTGCCAGGACTCAGGAAGTGCAGAGGAATTTGCTGCCAGATATCTCTGTGTTTTTAAACTGTTCTCGAAGCCCACACCTCCTCCCTCCTCCTCCTCCTCCTCCATGGAGTGACTTCCTCTCCAGGCCGAGCCTTGGCTCCCTGCTCTCCACTGGTGCATCCTCTTCCTGAGGTGGAGTCCACCCTTTTCCATCAAAAGAAACCCTCCCTCCATTTGCCCTTTTCTCTATTTTTCTTCCTCTTTTAGAGGCGGAGCCTTTTTAATTCTAACATGAAATTTGGAACCGCTCAGCACAAAAGACGCTTATGTGTTTAAATACCGACGCAAACTAAAAGGGAAACAGAAGCTGAAGAAGCAGATCTCCTGATTCTACTTTTCTATTTGGGTCAAAGGGCATCTGGCTCTTTAGAGTTCCCACTGATATTAATAAATATCTATAAATATCTCATCAAACTGTATTTGTGAGACACGTGAAGCTAAAGAAAGATGATTTTAAATGTGAAAATCTGCTAAATATTCTGTCTGAACACAAGGAGACACTGAGGGTGAGAGGGAACAGAAAAAGGGAGCAGCAGGGTTGTAGGAAGGAGACGGGTGGTGGTCACGAGAGGAAAAGGGGGGAGGAGGCAGAGGAACACTCACTCCTGCAGGGTCTCCACTCCCATTTCCTTGTACTGCAGCTCCTGCTTCACCTGAGCCAGCTCCTGCTTCAGTCTGGAGAGCTGCCGACAGAATAAAAAGCTGAGTCATGACTCACACACAGGAACGCTCCGTCATGTTTATACAGTGTGTGTGTGTGTGTGTGTGTGTGTGTGTGTGTGTGTGTGTGTGTGTGTTATAATAGAGTTAAATATCAGAACGCTCGATTTCTGTGGTTCAACGTAACGAGAGCCGGCGGAGATTCATGCTTCTCCTCATTACAAGATATCACTTATTAAAGCTATAAAAACTCAAACTCAAATTAATTTACGTTCATTTTTATTTTCATCTTTATTAGTTTTTAACCGGAGAACATCGTATTTATTGAGTCGGTGATTCTCAAACTGAGGCGTTTCCTCCTGAAACTAAATGTCTGATCATGGTTTAGTTTTTGAATTTTGTTTTACATATTATACATAAATATTGTCCACAATACATGTTTTTTTTAAACATTAAATTATAGTAAATGTATTGTTATATTATTATTTATACTGTCATATTGTACGGGAAAGTACAACAAAGATTATTAGCAACTTTTTAAATGGACATTCTTTAAACCTGCACTTGAACACAGGTTCATAGTGTCAGATACTATTTTATTAAAAACTCTTTAATAAATATTATTTTAATAATTTCCCATCTAGAGAAGCTCCCTTTGAATAAAACATTGTGTGAACTTATCTTGTGGAATAAAAATGTTCATTTAATTGAACTCAGCTGGTTTTTTGCACATAAAGAGACTTTTGATCATTCTGTGAACACATCTGTTCTCCTGCTTCTCTGCTCTTTGATTAACTAAACCTCCACATGTGAAGGTGTGACATCTACAGGGAGAAGAAATGATGAGCAGTCATTTATTTATTGGATATAAATCACTGACTTCGAACCATCAGTGTAGATTTCTGGGATTAAAAACTGAACTTTATTGAAATGAAACGTTTTCGTGGTGAACACAAAGAATAAAGTTGAACTCAATCCAGGAAACACCCTCAGTGAGCTAGCCTCAGCCTGACCCTCTGATGATGATGATGATGATCTCATCCTCATCCTCCAGAGGCCCCCGGGGCTACAGCCACAGTATCCTGTAGGGGCCATACCCCGCCCCCCCCCCCCCAAAAAAGCCTCAGAACCATTGTTCTCCTCCGGTGATGAAGACTTACCCGCTCTCGTCTACAAGCCACCTCCACTTTGATTTGGTCGGGGTCGTATTTGGAGTTTGAGGACGAGCCGGAGAGCGCTGAGAACACACGAAGAAGAAAAGATGGAGTTAGTTCATGACGTGTAGATGTGTGGACGCTGGTGGGCAGCTGGAGGGTAAACTGGGTGGAGGCTACACCAGGAATGGAGGATCTGGAAGATCTTGCGATAGATCTTTAACCCCCCCATCAAGTTCCTGAAGGGACTTTAACTCTAGAGCAGATTATTAGGTCAGCGAAGGTTCCAGCTCACACTTCACTCGTCCTTTAATTCTTTCTTTTCATGTTCTCTCACGCATGTTTTATCTTTGATATAAAACACTGGGCTGTGTGTAGAGACGGGTGTTGTTATGGGTATCAATACTAGTACTCTTATTGATACTCTTATCGGTTCTCTTTGAGTATTTTTAGAGAAAAAAAGTCAATTAATTAAGAAAAGAATCCACATTTCTTTATTATTCTTACCGTATGACATCACTACCGTTACCTGACGGCTGCTCCACAAACAGACTGATGTTCTGCTTGTTGGTCACATGTTGTGAACCAGAGTTCTACAATGTTTCCTTCTCTCTCCAGAACTTCTAAAGAACCGATAGCAGAAAGGCTAACTCTGGACCTTATTCTGTTCAGAACCAGGTTCCATCCCTCGTCGTGTGAGGAGAGTGAGCTGGATGTCTTACTGCTGGTGACGGAGCGATTGTCCTCGGAGAGCTCGTGGAAGAGCAGCATTTCCTGCTGAGCCAGCTCCAGACGCTGCTGCTTCACCAGGTACATCTCCTTCTTGGCTTTGAGGGCCTCCTGGGCCACCACCAGGTACTCCTTCAGCATGCGCTCCTGCTCCTGCCGCCATTGAGTTCGCGGGTTCTCGATCTGGGTGGTCTCTATGAGAACCGGAGAAGAAGAACAACAACAACGACGAGAAGAACAAGAAGGAGGAGAACAAGGAGGAGAAGGAGAAGAACAAGGAGAAGGAGGTGGACGAGGAGGAGAAGAAGAAGAACAAGAAGGAGAAAGAGAAGGAGAAGAGGAAAGAGAAAGAGAAAGAGGAGAAGCAAGGCATTACATGGCAGTGGAGGATCTGTTTAGAGGAACATTCAAAACATTTACGAGACTTCTTAGATATCGAATCATCGGCGAACTGTCGACACTAAACCGCTCCTGATTGGACGAACGCTTTCACGCGAGGGCTGCAGCCTCGGATTCACAACAAACAAACAAGTCGGCTCGTTTGTTCCCCTTTTCTCTGATTTACTAAAATTGTTCAACGAAATGTGATTCAGAAAGCATTTGAGGTGAAATGAGCCACGCAGTTCCTCAATCTTCATTCTGGATCGACAAACAAAGTTTTTGGGAGTTTAAGAGGCAGAGAGTCACGCTGGATGCTCCTAATTTGCATAAAGTAGGCTAAACCTCAACTTTATGCAAATGAGGAGTGTCCCCGCCTCTCGAAACGAAACATAATATATGTGGAATGTATCTGCATTGGATTCTATCTTCATTTTGGATTGTTTGAGAAAGTAGGAAATATATTCCCAATTATTTTTCTTCTGCCTTGTGAAGCACTTTGTACCTCGTTTTGATAAGTGCTATTGAAATAAGCTTTATTATTATTATCATCATTATCAAGACCACAAGATGTCTGTTCACAGGTTAAACCTTCATTGTGACATGAGACCAACAATCCAGAGTTAAATATTTACAATCACACAGAAAATTAGGATATTCTACAAAACACGTTGTTTGTTGTCAAAACTCAGAGCCAATCAGGTGACAGGCAGGCGTTTCCCATCATGCACTTGCCGTCTCCTTGGAGAACAGAAAGAGCTAAATCAGTGGTGTGTTTCAGTACTCGTCGTTAGACGGGGATGTACTCACTGTTGATGTGGTCGATGTAGTAAACTCCCACTTGCTGGTCATAAACCTCCTCCCACCCGAGAGGCAGCTCGTCTCCAACACAGTCGGCAAACGTCAGCGGTTTGGTGATCCTGAAATGATTTAAAAGCTGTTCAGTAACACAGTGACGGAGAGAAACGCTCCGTTATATCAGCTGAAGAGATAATAAACATAAACACAGTCTGTGAAGAGCTGGAGACTATTGAGTGAGTTTGACTAAAATGAGAGCGTCGAAGGCACCAAAACCTAACTCGTGGTTATCAAGAACAATACAAACAATCAGAGATAATAACATGGAATAAGATTTACCCCAAACATAGTCGCTGCTATACAACACATTATTTAAATAACCAAAGACTCACAACACACAGGTCCTCTTCTAGTGTCTTCATTTCTGTTATTTATTGATTTTACTCGTCCAAAAGGTATAAAAATGTACAATAAACGTAAGTTCCTGTGAGTGAGATAATGCAAATTTGAAAAATTTAACATTTTATGACGAGCATCCATGTTAACTGGGTTAGAGTTCCCATCATGTGACCCACAAACACAACGACTGAGAACGAACGCCGTCTGTAAACAGCTGAAACCTTTAGCACCACATTTAGCTTCATTGCATAACTCTTCTGAGAGTTTAACTTTACAGAAATCTGTTCTGTCTCCACACATGATTTCTGTCCTCTCAGCATTAACGGGCTCTGCTTCATTCATCGTGATTCTTAAAGACGTTTTCAACGTTAATCGAGCAAAAAGTAAACATTAGAAGAATATTCTGTCCTCCACCTCGCTGAGCCTCAACATTAAAGCTGCTTTTAAATGTATATCATCATCATCATCATCAGGAAGAGAAACTCTGCGCCCGACACGTAGTACAAGTACACAGCTGAGGTATTAAGTATGAGTACATTTGGGTAATGTGTGTTTGTGCTTTTCTATGACAGACTGCAGGTCAATCAGCTGCTTCACTGAGTCTAAACGAGCTAATGTGACTATTAGATTTCATCAAAATCAGGGAAATCTATTAAAAATAAGAATTATTTCCTGCAACATACATTCTTTAGAGATTGCTTGTATCTTAAGAATACATTATTAAAGCCAAATCTTTGAAGTATTTAGTATTTCTCAGAGAAAGTGTGTCAGTGTCATCGGTACAAGTTAAAAAAAATGCATTCAGCATTCAACAACGAACTTTCAGCTCTCTTTAAAAAGTAAATAATTCATGAATATATTAAGAGAGACCACAATAAGATAGTAAAGACTCGTCAACAGCAGCAAAGCTTTCTGTGATGTGAAACTCTTCTTTGTGTGATTTAAGCGTTAAAAGGTGTTGAGTTGAGAGCTGTGCTGGGAAGAAGCAGATCAAATGTCTTCACGTCTTCATTTGATCCTATTAGACATTTGTGTCATAACCAGCAAATTAATTCTTAAATTATGGACAAAAATGTGTTTGGTGAGGTCACAGTGACGTTTGACCGACACATTCTAGTTCGTTCATCCTCGAGTCGAAGTGGATGTTTGAAGAGATATGAAGAGATTCCCTGAAAGCGTTCCTGAGACATTCATGAGAACAGACGGACAAAACCGAAGACATGACAAAGAGATGTTCTGATGAAACCTTTTCCTTCTCGATACTGATTCCGGTAGCTGGATACAGAGTACTGATCTGATACTTAGACTTGAACCAGAACCATCATGACTAGAAGTAGAGAGAACTAGAACATGTCTTTAGTGCAGAATAACACATTTATGATGACATATTGAACTATTGACATGTTTCCAGCCTCTCCTCTCCTCTCCTCTCCTTCCCTCTCTCCTCCTTGTTGTCACATGACTGTTGGTCTCAGATGAATCAATCATGACTTCATAGTTTCACTGAGGAGCTCACACTTTAATGTTTTTACACAATCTGGTTAAAGTGAACGCTTTATTTGTGGAGAGATTTTAAATGAGAGATAAAATGTTTTTGATGAAATATCACAATTTTAAGCTTAGTTTCGCTTTCGTTTTCTGACGGAAGCGTTCATCACACTTGACGTGTTCGAGGACTGTCGGAAAGATGAAAATCTGACGATAATGACGGTCTTTACAGATTCTGGCTGAGATAAACGGTGTAGTTTTGGCGATTGTAGAAAAAATAAACTGTTTTCCATCCCGTCAGCAGGTTTTGGGCTTCAGAGGGTTAACGGTTGTATCTTCAGGGACTAAATGTCAACAATGAACAACTGCCATGATGTAATGATTTAAGAGGCTGTGTGTGTGTGTGTGTGTATGTGTGAGTGTGAGCCCCCGTCAACACACACCGAGTCCGTTTACAACATGATGGGGCAGAACTAACCACATCAGGCTGATACATCACTGACTCCTCGAATCTCCACAGTCTGCTGACAGAACATCAGTTAACCGTCTGGTTACCATCAGATGAACAGTGACAGAGACTCCTCCCCCACCACAGTACCATCACAATGCAGTCAACGCACGAGGCCCGATAGTGGTGAGGCATGCGGAACAATGACGGGCTAGTACCACATTCCTCGCCACGTTCCTCGCCACGTTCCTCGCCACGTTCCTCTCACCACGTATAAACTACTCTTTAGTGAGCTAATGGACTAAAGAGATCTAGAGTATAAACTACTCTTTAGTGAGCTAATGGACTAAAGAGATCTAGAGTATAAACTACTCTTTAGTGAACTAATGGACTAAAGAGATCTAGAGTATAAACTACTCTTTAGTGAGCTAATGGACTAAAGAGATCTAGAGTATAAACTACTCTTTAGTGAGCTAATGGACTAAAGAGATCTAGAGTATAAACTACTCTTTAGTGAGCTAATGGACTAAAGAGATCTAGAGTATAAACTACTCTTTAGTGAACTAATGGACTAAAGAGCTCTAGAGTATAAACTACTCTTTAGTGAACTAATGGACTAAAGAGATCTAGAGTATAAACTACTCTTTAGTGAGCTAATGGACTAAAGAGATCTAGAGTATAAACTACTCTTTAGTGAACTAATGGACTAAAGAGATCTAGAGTATAAACTACTCTTTAGTGAACTAATGGACTAAAGAGATCTAGAGTATAAACTACTCTTTAGTGAACTAATGGACTAAAGAGATCTAGAGTATAAACTACTCTTTAGTGAACTAATGGACTAAAGAGATCTAGAGTATAAACTACTCTTTAGTGAGCTAATGGACTAAAGAGATCTAGAGTATAAACTACTCTTTAGTGAGCTAATGGACCAAAGAGATCTAGAGTATAAACTACTCTTTAGTGAACTAATGGACTAAAGAGATCTAGAGTATAAACTACTCTTTAGTGAACTAATGGACTAAAGAGATCTAGAGTATAAACTACTCTTTAGTGAACTAATGGACTAAAGAGATCTAGAGTATAAACTACTCTTTAGTGAACTAATGGACTAAAGAGATCTAGAGTATAAACTACTCTTTAGTGAACTAATGGACTAAAGAGATCTAGAGTATAAACTACTCTTTAGTGAACTAATGGACTAAAGAGATCTAGAGTATAAACTACTCTTTAGTGAACTAATGGACCAAAGAGATCTAGAGTATAAACTACTCTTTAGTGAGCTAATGGACTAAGAGGAGGAGGAGCCATAGTGACAGACAAGCACAAAGTAAACAGCAGCACACTGCTCACCTGCTGCTGCTCTGGTGCTTGTCAAAGGTAAACAGACTCTCACGTCTCTAGTAAATCCTTAAAGACACACTGTTGTTGTTTCATGTAAACAACGACTGGAGGAGGCGGAGCCATGACGACGGCACACGCTGTAGTTTTGATGTATATATCTTTATAAGCTTTGGCCGGGAGGCTGAGTGATGTCAGAGTCCTGAACTGACCTCTGACCTCCGACCCCCCCCCTCCAGAGACAGAGGGTGAAACATGTCCTCTCACAGATCTGAATGTTTGGTTTTGTTACGCAGTCTTGTGACAGCAGAATGTCTCTGGAAACTGTGAACCTCAGATGAACGACACAGTTTAACCGTTTTTAAATCAGTCTGCATTTCATCCCATCGTCATGCAACAATAAGTTAAACCTCACCTCAGCGGTAACGTAAAGTATAAGAACGTAACCTATACTTAATACATGAACACATCCTGGTTTGGTTGGTTACAAGCTGCTCTAACAGCAGTCAGAGAATGAGATTATTAATACATTTCTTCAGGATCCTGTTGATCTGAGACAGATATCTGAAATAGAAAACGCGAGACACCGACAGAATGACAAGCATGTTCAGCTGTGGAGGAAAGAAGCGCTGCTCGGCCCGCAAAAATATATTTAGTTGCCAGACATTTGCTAATTCTAGAATAATCTGTGCCATCCCAGTTAGTCCCACGGGATATTTCTATCTGCAGCCTGGAGACGGGCTGCTGCATGGGAGAGACATGTGGAATTGGAGTCTGGGCCACTAGACCTGGACCTAGACCTGGTCCTGGACCTGGTCTACGTCAGCTCCTCAACTGTTGTTTCTCTGCTTCAACAATGTGCAGATTAAGATGTGTGGACTCTGCGTTGCTTCTTATATTTAATGATGTGCAAAGAGTCCCACAAAAAATGATGAACCGTAATTCGTATTCGATATCCCGAGAAATACTTTAGTATGTTATCCACGCATTCATGAACCAGGAAGTATAAAGACCGCAAAATAAAACAACCTACAGGGCGAGACACGAGGTGGGCGACATCCAACAACAGAGATCTTTCAGCCAGGAGGCCGTCGTCATCGTTGATTTATTCATCACGGGTTCTTCAGGAACGGAACTTCTGTCGTTATTTTAACCAAAAGCGACCATCTTTCCCTAAACCTAACTAAGTAGTTTACTGTGAAGACTGAAGCTAATTTTGAAAAGACTGTTTGCTATAACGAGCAGAAATTGACACGCGTTTCTGGACATTCGTAGGAAAACACGAGAAATGAGGAGTAACTTTTGCTAACATATCGTCTCGGAGTCTCAGACGCTTGTTGGTCCACTAAACATTCCTCTGGGTGTTAAAAAAGAAATGTGGGAAAACAACTTTGGGAGGAATGTCATTTCTGTGGAGCCTCTCTCCGGTGCAGCGCTTCAGAGCAGCTGACAGACATGATGTGCTGAATCTTATGGAAATAGGTCTCCTAAATATATATACATATATTTAAATATAAGTAGACCCTGGTCTCTGTCTCCGGTCACATTTAGACGAAGTCTGCACGAGAGGGAAGGGCTCGTCTTTTAATATTAAATCAAGCTCTCAATTCTGTATCAGGAAGCTTCCTCACTAACGTTCAAAGTATTAAAGTCTAAAACACGTAATTATCATGTGACACGTTTAAAAACTCTTCTTTCCGATGTTTGTCTGATCTTCTTGTTGTAATGTGTCGGTTGATTGTTTTTGTCTTTCCGGTCACTTCATTGTCTTTGTTTATAATTTTTTATTTGTATTTGAAAAACAACAAGCAGGTTCATCTCCAGAGGTTCATCCCACTGAATATACAACAACAACAACAACAACAACAACTGTATTTCAAAAGGAACACGGAGATTTATGGACACGAAAATAAATACTCACCTATTTCACATCAAAACTATTCATACCTGCAGAAATGTGAGAGGAGAGGAGAGGGAGGAGAGAGGAGAGAGAGGACAGGAGAGAGAGCAGAGGAGGAGGAGAGGAGAGGAGAGAGGAGAGGAGAGAGGACAGGAGAGAGAGAGGAGAGAGAGCAGAGGAGAGAGAGAGGAGAGAGAGCAGAGGAGAGGAGAGAGGAGAGGAGAGAGAGGAGAGGACAGGAGAGAGAGAGGAGAGAGAGCAGAGGAGAGAGAGAGGAGAGAGAGCAGAGGAGAGGAGAGAGGAGAGGAGAGAGAGGAGAGAGGAGAGGAGAGAGGACAGGAGAGAGAGAGGAGAGAGAGCAGAGGAGAGAGAGAGGAGAGAGAGCAGAGGAGAGGAGAGAGGAGAGGAGAGAGAGGAGAGAGGAGAGGAGAGAGAGCAGAGGAGAGGAGAGGACAGGAGAGAGGAGGAGGAGAGGGAGGAGAGAGGACAGGAGAGAGAGCAGAGGAGAGGAGAGGAGAGAGGAGAGGAGGAGGAGAGGAGAGGGAGGAGAGAGGACAGGAGAGAGAGCAGAGGAGAGGAGAGGAGAGAGGAGAGAGGAGAGAGGAGGAGGAGAGAGAGGAGAGAGGAGGAGGAGGAGAGAGGACAGGAGAGAGAGAGGAGAGAGAGCAGAGGAGAGGAGAGGGAGGAGAGAGGACAGGAGAGAGAGCAGAGGAGAGGAGAGGACAGGAGAGAGGAGAGAGGAGGAGGAGAGGAGAGAGGACAGGAGAGGAGGAGAGGAGAGGAGAGGACAGGAGAGAGGAGAGAGGAGGAGGAGAGGAGAGAGGACAGGAGAGGAGGAGAGAGGAGAGAGAGTAGAGGAGAGGAGAGGAGAGGAGAGAGAGGAGAGAGGAGAGGAGAGAGAGGAGAGAGGAGAGGAGAGAGGAGAGGAGAGGAGAGAGGAGAGGAGAGGAGAGAGAGGAGAGGAGAGGAGAGAGAGGAGAGAGGAGAGGAGAGAGGAGAGGAGAGGAGAGAGAGGAGAGAGGAGAGGAGAGAGGAGAGGAGAGAGAGGAGAGGAGAGAGAGGAGAGGAGAGAGGAGAGGAGAGGAGAGAGGACAGGAGAGGAGAGAGAGGAGAGGAGAGAGGAGAGGAGAGAGAGGAGAGAGAGGAGAGAGAGGAGAGGAGAGAGGAGAGGAGAGGAGAGAGGACAGGAGAGGAGAGAGAGGAGAGGAGAGAGGAGAGGAGAGAGAGGAGAGAGGCTGAAACATGTGAATAGATTAATATTTATAACACGTGGAGTCTTCACATTGGTAACACTTGATGAATATTTAGATTCTATTGTTTACAATTTTTTGTAAAATAAATTCAACTTTTTAGTGTTTTCTTCATTTTCATGATTGATGTCATCATAACTGATATTCTCACTAAAGACATGTTCTAGTTCTCTCTGCTTCTGGTCATGATGGTTCTGGTTCTATTGAGATGAAGGACTTTATATTACAGAGAACATATAAAACAGGGGTAAACTGCTGTGAGTTCAGAGGGTTAAAGGCTTTAATCGGTTACTTCCTGTATCGTACTCCTTTGTGTCACAGGCACCTTAAAGACACAATGAGGAGGAACAACGTACAGACTTCTGAAATAATCCTCTAAAAGTGTGTTCTGGGTGTCAACCTCTAGAAGCGAGCACACATCCAGGAGGAAGCTACAACAATGGCCGACACAACACCCAAAAAACTAAACAAAAGCTCATTCCAACTTTGAATATTTACATTTGTTTACAACAGACAGATGTACATATTATTAAAAACCACAACGTGTTTACAGGTATTAAAGAAACGAGATAGAACTCATTGATCAGAGAGCTCTAGAGGCGCTGGAAGGTGGATTTTGTTACAAGCCGGGCTAGCTGTTTCCCTCCGTTTCCAGTCTTTGTGCTAAGCTAAGCTAACCGGCTGCAAATGTATATAGACTGTACAGCTATGAGAGACGTATCTATCTCATTAGTAGGATTACAGCAGCAAACAAGAGACATCAGTAAACAAAATCAGCAACATAATAAATTAGTAAACTGTAAAAAATATCAAAATGCAAATCATAAAGTACTAAGATGCTAAAATGGACTCATATCAGCTCACAACTACAGTATAGTGTGTGAACTAAAGGTGTCTATACTTCTAGTAAATGGTGATGTTAAATGTTTGTATGTTGTAAAAGTTGAAGCTCTTATTTGGTGGTGAGCACTTGTTTGTGATGTTAAAAACAGAAACACGACCAATGAGCAGCTTCAGCGCCGTCGACGACACTTTTCTTTCCTCTTTGAATAAAGAATTGTGCAGATGTGTGGAAGAGGAACAAAGAGCACAACAATGGCCCCCGGAGCTGGAGGCCGGTCCAGCGAGTGTGGTATGTCCTGTTTAGGCAGCGTTCTGCACCCGACCTACACATGAAGCAGCAGCACCGCCCCAGAGCAACGCAACATCGGGGGCAACTAGCAACAGCTGTGATTGCTGTAATCATGAAGGGTTGACGTTGCAGAACGAGGTGGAAGCTGAAGACAAACGTCTTCTCTGCGCATGAAGGAGAACACAGAAGACACAAGAGACTCCGAAATCAAAGCGACAGCATGTTTGTAACCCCCCCCCCCCTCACAACAAAAGACAACAGAAAAAGAGCCATCACAGTGAAACCACTGGGGAAGCACAACAGCAGCGGGGGTCAGCGCATGTGAACAACCTCTGGCTGCTGGAAACACAGACTTTTTCCAGAATAATTGAATCTGGTTTGCTTTGTGAGCGAACATAAAGGCTCCATTTGCGAGCGGCGGGCCGGCCGTGGCTGTTACATAACAGAGCTAATAAAGGAGGAGGAGGAGGAGGAGGACACGTGGGAACTGCCTCTGTTCTGCTTTGTCTCGGGGCCGCAAGCAGAGCCCCCCCCCCCCCCTGGGGCATTAGAGTCGGCATGCCTGACATAACGCTCATTCCACAGGCAGCAAAAAATAGAAAAAGATCTGCAGGGAGCTGGAAGACATCCTCTTCATCAGCACTAGAGGAGCTCAATGGTTTCAACAAGCTGCATCTATCCAATCAAAAGGACTTCTCTGACGTCCAATCACGTAGCAGACCGTGTTCGGAGCCCAAATGGCTCTTTAGTTACGACACCGAGTTCGGTTCGTTACTCGACGTAGTGACGCCACAAAGAGGACGTCATCACGGCCGGCTCAGTCGTCCAGAAGCTCAGCCGTGAACCTCTGAGTTTGTGTTACAGTTGACTGATAAAAACATAATTTACACGTCTGAGGATTATATTATTATATATCTTAGAAGCTTCAGAAACAGGAAGTCTTAAAAATTGACATGTGAGTAAATATTTATCAGCCAAATCAAATAGTTTATATTCAACCGTAGTCTCTTTATAACACATTTAATACTGGACTTGTTTCTCTACAGGGTTTGTATGAAGGTGATGAAGTAGTTCATGAATATGAGATATGAGTTTATAGATGATTATAATCCCTATCTGGTGGAGGTTAGTTTATAAACCCAGTCTTTGTTCATATCTCTGAGAGTTTCGGAGAATGATGTAAAACGTTCATGTTCGGAGGTCACGACACCAAGCACCAGTTTAAACAAAACGTTACTAATAAAGAAGACGGAACAAAAGAAAACAGGGCTCACAAGATGATCTTATGAAATATGAATCTCATCTTCAGATCAATTAAAGTCTGACAACATAAAGCATCAGCGTCATGATGAAGCATTAAATCGATTATTCAATCACATGAGGTAATCAATAACGTAGAACAATAACTAACATTTATTGTTGATTATGTTCTCGATTAAACTGACGTCCTCAACTCAAATACATGAGAAAAGAAACCAGAAAATATTAAGAAGCGAGACACTAAAAACAAAAACATTGTTTTCATGTTAATTTAGAGATTTTTCCTCCATAACTCGTCTTCTGTCAGACGAGAGGAAATAAAACATTTATTTTATACTTTGTCTGTTTACGTCTGTAGATTTCTACTAAATTCACCAAGTTACCATCACATAAAGCCTCATTTACATATTTAAACATAACATTTCATAAAACTTGTAATACAATAAATACTCGTCTTAATGTGAGTGATGAAGTGGTGAAGTTTCATGGTGATATCTATGAGTTCATGTGTTCACCTGTAGAGTCTCTAAATGTCTGTAATGTAACTAAACGTCTCTTTAAAGGACGTTTCCTCTCAATGAGTTTGTTCTCAGACTCTGATGATAAATCTCCACTTCAGCAGCTCTTACATTCACCAAACTTCACTCTTTCATTCCTCTCTGTGTGCTGAAGGTTCACACATCACTCACACACTCATTCATACATTTATTAATACAACATGGTGATAATAGATGTTTTATGGCTGTTGACAGTATTTTCTGGTTTATGGAGTGATATAAAGAGATATCATGAATGTAAAAACCTTTGACTCTAATATGTCAACAACATGAAACAAGAATATTGAACCTGACTTTATCTAACGTTCATTTATGTTCTGTATGTATGAATACTAGCACATATTTAATAAGATAATGCCTCATTTGCATATTGACATGTATTCGCCTGTAGTGTCTCGCTTTAAAAGAAAACAACGACGCAAACCGATTAATCAACTGTCAAAATAGTTGCAGATTAATTTCATAACAGAACTGATGGATTGATGTCTGCAGCTCTAGAATAACAACATGAGTTAGTGCTTCTTCTGGTTCCATGTGACGTCTGAAGCTCGCTGTCACTTTGTTGTATCTCGAGTCTTTGAGTCTTTGAGTCGTTATATCTGCAGCTGAAGGAGGGAAACTACTTTTATTTGAACACCTTTTCCTCTGTTTGTGTTGCAGCAGAGAGTGGAGCTGTGAGCGCTGTGATTTACTGTAAAGTGAAGTTCTCAGGTGGTGACAGGAGACATTCCTCCGGCCCAGATAAACCCATAAATCACCGAGCAGCACCAGAACATTCTTTAGTCATGCAAACGTGTAACGACATCAATATGTTTTACTTCCACACGCTGTAAGATGTTGAGAAACAAGCTATCAGCTTCACAGAACAATGGTTCATCAACCAGCAGAGAGGAGGAGGAGCCTTCAAGGAAATCAGGTTTTTCTTATCTAGATTAAACGCTGCTGCTACATTCTACATTCTACATTCTACACTCCCACTGCTCAGAATGAGCGGATTATAAACGCTGCACAGAAACACTAAACCCTTCATAACAGTGGAGTTAGAAGTTGAGATATGTGCTATAATTCTCCAGTAATCTCTCAAAGGTTTCTGGGCTGGTAAAAATAATCACAGTCGCACCGACAGAAAGCACATCCTTGCAGCTCTCCCAGTGGCCCAGCTAGCATTCCGAGCATTCTTTTTTGCCACAATGATTTCTGGGAGTTAGAGTTTTTAACGCTCTTTTTCTTGTGTGTGAAACACACTTTTAATGGGTTAATTCTTTACTACATTATGAAGCTTGGACTGGAGGTGTTTTTGTACGTGAAAATTAAAATGAAAGCTGATAACAATAGATCACTGTGTGTGTGTGTGTGTGTGTGTGTGTGTGTGTGTGTGTGTGTGTGTGTGTGTGTGTGTGTGTGAGTGAGAGAGAACCAGGAATGTTTCAGGTCACTGGAAGTCATAAATCTGCTGATGAGTTTTGAGTTTTGACATCAAGTTTTTCTGAGTAAAAAAAACTGACAAGTGTGTGAACAAGCCAGCTGAAACACACACACACACACACACACACACACACACGAAAGGCAGGGCTGCTGTCTACATTTCATGTCACAGAGCTGTCAGACTTTTTTTAAGATAATGGGGAAAGTATTAGCAGCTGGGTGACGATGGGCGTTACACATCTCATCTGATTCACCGGTGCTGCCTTCAGGGTCCACCGGAACTTTATGTCACATTAAAAGGATTTATTTTTGTAAAAAAATAAATAAACAAAAACAAAAACAGCCTTCCCTTGTAGTCACTGCCCCTCTGTTGCATCTGCTCGTGTAAGTTATTGTTGAATTAAACACGAGTGTGTGTATATGTGTGTGTGTGTGTGTGTGTCTGAGTGTATATGTGTGTGTATGTGTGTGTCTGAATGTATGTGTCTATGTATATGTGTGTGTGTGTGTCTGAGTGTATGTGTCTGAGTGTATATGTGTGTGTGGGTGTGTGTGTGTGTGTGTGTCTGAGTGTATAAATGTGTGTGTGCGTGTGTGTGTGTGTGTGTGTGTGTGTGCTACTCCCAGGCCTTCAGCATACCTATCTCTGGGGTCAATCCACGACGTCTGTCGGGTGTTGTGGTCGATGTAAAACACTCTCCCGTCGTAATCCCGAGCTTCCTCCCAGCCCGCCGGCAGCGGCAGCTCCGAGCTCTCTGCCCGCTTACCGCCGCTGATCCACGGCATAGCGTCGGGGTCTTGGAGCCCTCTGCCCTGGTTCAATATCCACCTCCACCACCTCCCCTCCACAAAACCCCCGAGTTAAAACACTCGGGTCTTCACAGCATTACCACGAACTCGACGTCGGCGCAAAATAACAGAGGCTGAAATATAAAACTTCCTACCGAAGTTCGGCTGAAAGTACATCCGAGATTTTCTTTTCCAAAACGTCCACAAGTTGAAAAAATAAATAAATAAAACCCACTACCGCGGAGCTCTCACGGTCTCCTCGGATCCTCCATGTTCGCCTCCTCCTCCACCATATTTCATTCCTCCGTGTCCATATTCGGGGTAGAGTCTCATTTGCATAAATGGTCGGACGCGAGCTGCTCCGGTCCAATAGGAAGACTCCGTTAAAAAAAAATATCGTCGCTGTGAAATAACGGTTAAAAAAAACCGTTTATTTAATGTTTTTTTTTTACCTATATAATTTAGTCGGTAACAAGTGGCGGGAGAAAAAGAAGAAGAAGAAAGTTAGATAACTTTATTGTTCAGCTGTCAGATAACAAACCCTGTGGAGTCACGTGACATAACTGCCCGATAACTTTATTAAATACATAAATAAATAATATCGTTGTGTGGAAACGAACCACCGACACAGAAACAAGATAGGTTAACTTTTAAATTCAGGGACAACTCCCCCTGAAAAGTTATTTTGTTATAATGGTACAACAGCGCCATCTTGTGTCTCCAGTAGATATAGCAGCAACACCTCTGTCATCATACAAGCGTCACAACTTTATTGACAATCGGCCGTATACAGAAGTCACAGGCTAAACAAAGGTAAATGTGTAATTTTCAACCAATTAAACAGCAAGAAAATGAGTGTCTCTCGACCAGAAAACAATATGTGTCATAGAAAATGTATCGTGTATTAAAAGAACTACACTAATAAAAACATGTGACATTACAGTCGTTTCCTGGTTCTAAGGCCTTCAGTGCCCACATCAAGATTATATTATGTGTACATCTGTAAATAAGTGAAGTTAAAAAAGGCAGAATTCGTTAAATATATATATTTTTAAGGCCCACTTATAAGATTACCGTGTAAATGTAAAATGTCTAATATTAACATTTAACAAACAGAACAGACAGAAATTGTAAAAAATATATATTGAGCATAAAACAGACAATTTCACTGAATTCAACATCTATAGTTTGTAATGTACATAAAGGGTAATTTATTAGAAATATGCTCAAGCCATATTCTAATTTATTACAATTAAGAATACATATGATTTTAATAATGATAGTAATAATACTCATAACCATCATATTAATATTATTATTCATAATAATTTAATTAACTGAATAAATATGTATTAATATTATTATAATTATTATTAAATAAATACTAATTGTTATTATTAAATAAATACAATATTATGAACCCAGCCACAGCCTCTCACAAAGAGGTCTCCTAACCTTCAGTGGTGGAATTACAAAGTACTTCTACTCAAATACTGTACTTACTTACAAATTGAGGTACTTCTCTTGAGTATTTCGATGACAGAATATAAAGGAGTTAACATGCAACATACACAATAATGCAGCAGAAATATGAATCCAGAAATATCAGATATGATAGTAATACATCTTTTCTGATCAGTCAATACCTTAACTTTAACTACATTTATGTACTTTTACTCCAGTAAGGTTTTAAATGCACGACTTTAACCTGTAGTGGAATATTTTTACTTCGTGGTATTACTACTTTTACTGCAGTAAAGTATCAGAGTACTTCCTCCTCCACTGGGTTTCTTAACTGTTTACTTCATCATGATCCTCCTCAGACGTGTCAGCTCGTCATAACAGGTTGAATTCCGATGTTGAATACACTTATTGTAAGTCGCTTTCGATAAAAGCGTCTGATAAATGGCTGTAATGTAATGTAAAGTAATGTAATGTAAAGTAAACTAAAGTAATGTAATGTAATGTAAAGTAAACTAATGTAAAGTAAACTAAAGTAAACTAATGTAATGTAAAGTAAACTAAAGTAAAGTAATGTAATGTAAAGTAAACTAAAGTAAAGTAAAGTAAAGTAAAGTAATGTAATGTAAAGTAATGTAAAGTAATGTAAAGTAAAGTAATGTAAAGTAATGTAAAGTAAAGTAATGTAAAGTAATGTAATGTAATGTAAAGTAAAGTAATGTAATGTAATGTAATGTAAAGTAATGTAATGTAAAGTAAAGTAATGTAAAGTAAAGTAAAGTAAAGTAATGTAAAGTAATGTAAAGTAATGTAAAGTAAAGTAAAGAAATGTAAAGTAAAGTAATGTAATGTAATGTAAAGTAATGTAAAGTAATGTAAAGTAAAGTAAAGTAAAGTAATGTAAAGTAAAGGAATGTAAAGTAATGTAATGTAATGTAAAGTAAAGTAATGTAAAGTAAAGTAATGTAAAGTAATGTAAAGTAAAGTAATGTAATGTAATGTAATGTAAAGTAAAGTAATGTAATGTAAAGTAATGTAAAGTAATGTAATGTAAAGTAATGTAATGTAATGTAATGTAATGTAATGTAAAGTAATGTAATGTAAAGTAATGTAAAGTAATGTAATGTAATGTAATGTAAAGTAAAGTAATGTGATGTAAAGTAATGTAATGTAAAGTAATGTAAAGTAATGTAATGTAAAGTAATGTAAAGTAAAGTAATGTAAAGTAAAGTAAAGTAAAGTAATGTAAAGTAAAGTAATGTAAAGTAATGTAAAGTAAAGTAATGTAAAGTAAAGTAATGTGATGTAAAGTAATGTAATGTAAAGTAATGTAAAGTAATGTAATTTTGAATCAATGACGTTGAGAATCGGCTGCAGAGACTTCAGGGTCCTGGTCTTGGGTGTGCTGGTTCTCCGTCATGATTTACAGGGACACTTAATGGTTCTTTAATTATTTTCTTAATCTTCCAGTTTAAACTAAATTAACATAATTTGATGCGTCTCAGTCAGTTTCAGACCACGTAAAGACTCCTGAGGACGTGTTTGGACAATTATTTGTCCTTAACAGACATATACATACATATATATACGTATATAATATATATATATATGTATTTATGTATGTATATGTGTCTATATATATATAAAATATCTCTGAGTGTGTGTGTGTGTGTGTGCGTGCGTGTGCAACCGGACAAACATGCACTCTTTGTCAAGACGTCAGTGCAGTCAGCTGAGCGTTTTGTTCTCCAGAGGAGGAGGAGGAGTTTAGCAGGCCTGGATTTTATCTGAGCATTTTTGTTAGCGTGTGTGTGTGTGTGTGTGTGTGTGTGTGTGTGTGTGTGTGTGTGTGTGTGTGTGTGTGTGTGTGTGTGTGTGTGTGTGTGTGTTTATGCCTGGTGAGCGTTTTGTCACATCAGAGCTTTGATCTGTTGCCTCCTACCATCTTTTGTCCCACAGTGTTCATATGAGAGCAAACAATAAGTGCTCTGTTGCTTCTGCTTCAGTCACATGCAGCTAAAAGCCGACTGCCGTCATAAACATACCAATATATAATAAATAATGTCATTATTATCATTAATACCATCATAATGTAATAATGCATCATGGGCACACTATCCTCGGAGCTTCCTGCATGATCACATGTATAATAGATGAGAGTTTGCCTCCATTATACTTTAATAATAATAATAATACTTTGAAAAAAGAATCACAGATTAATAACCACAGTTTTTTTTATAGCATCTCAGAATCTTATCTTCAGCATTTGGAAATATTTGATTAAATTATTATTATTGTTTTTTTTTTACACACGATGCAGAAAAATGATTTAATCTGTTACGTAACAAAAATGCAATAATATCCTGTCTGCGTTTGATTTCCTGCCCTGTGGCTGGCTGTTCCTCTGCCCGTTGGCACAGCAGCAGGACCGTAAAGGAGGAGGGGCCCCGAGCAGGAGGGCCCCCCCATCCTTCTTTCTCCTCCCTGCAGCAGAAGATGAGTGCTCCTCCGAGTGGGAAACAGTTTGTGAACGAGCTCCAGTGAGCCTCAGCTCTGTTTTACCGGGCGTTTGGTCTGAGCCTCGTCCATCTGAAGTGCAGCCAGAGAAGCAGAAGAAGCAGAAGAAGAAGAAGTGAACCGTGGAGGTCTGAAGAGAGACATGGACTCGCGTGACTGCGCTCTGGAGCTGCTGGTGATGCTGGTCTACGTCGCAGCGTGGCTCTGTGCTCTGGCCACCACCCTCCTGCCTCACTGGCTGACCGTGTCCACCTCCCTGCTGCCCGTGGAGAGCTATGGTCTGGGTCTGTGGGAGACCTGCGTGGTCCAGGACGTCGGGGTCACGGAGTGCCGGGCCTACGACAGCCTGCTGGGCCTCCCCAGCTACCTGAAGCTGGCCCGAGTCCTCATGTGCACCTCCCTCGCCGTGGGAGCGCTGGGGATGCTGGTGGCCGTGCCGGGGCTCTACCTGGTGGCCGGCTGTGGAGGCCTCGGAGGCTCCAGAACCAAGAGGACTTTAACGGTCACGGGAGGCGTGCTGGGGGTGATCTCCGGGGTGCTGTGTCTGATCCCCGTGTCCTACATGGCCCATTTGGCCGTGGCAAACTTCTTCGACGACAAAGTGCCCGACATGGTGCCACGGTGGGAGTTCGGCGATGCCTTGTTCTGCGGCTGGACCGGAGGGTTCCTCCTGGTGGTGGCCGGGCTCCTCCTGGTCTCCTCCTGCTGGTGTTCTCAGGTGGAGCCTCAGCCTGCAGCGCTGCAGCGCAGATACCAGGTCATGAGCACGGACGTGTCGTTCAGGAAACGCTCAGAGTACGTTTAAAGGACTGAGAGAATGTGAAGCCGACAGCACAACACCATCACCAGTAGGACTACACTTCAACCTGCCTTCAAAAGAATGATGTAAATATCTGGTTTAGTGTCAAAGACGTCGCTTTGTGTTGATCAAATGTTTTGTGAAAATGTAGAAAACATGCAGCTATTTATCGAATCTCTCACCTGCAACAATCCAACATCACGTTATAAAAAGAAACCTGCTGTGACCAGTAAACATGAATATTTTTTTAAAAGATATGTTTTATAGAAAATGCTTTATGGTGTGTGTGTGTGTGGTGGGGGGGGGGGGGGGGGGGGGGGGTACTGTTTTTGTCTTCTAAGTGCCAACAAAGAAGAAAAATACTGTTTCTTAGCTTTTTAAAATGCTGTGATTGTAAGTTATTCTTGATACTAAAACAGAGAGAGCGCACGTTATTCTGTGCTCAGGATGCTTCCTGCAGCCAAATCTGATGATTCACATAAAGAATTATATTGAAATTATATTAAAAAATTGCCTCTTTTTGTTTTTCATGTTGGACTCCAGTGATTTCAAACATTTCAATTTAAATGAGAAGCCGTGAATCTGTATGAAGCATGTTTTTCTTCAGTTATGTCAGAGGTGGAAACACGGCTGCTCTCTTCTCCCCCCCCCCCCCCCATCCGGTCGTCTATTGGTCACATAAACCTGAAACCTTTATTTTTTGGTCTGAAGTGGTCCCTGAGGGGGGGGGCACAGAAAACAGCCGCCTCGGTGCGTCAGGTGCGTCTGCGGCGGTGGAAACGCAGCTTGAGACTAATTCCATCAGATTTCCTGGTGGCTCGCTGGGCTAAGCTGTGTTTAATGAATGCTCTAATGGGCAGCGTGTCCCGAGAAGAATGCAGGACCGGCTGCCCGGCGGCTCCCGCTTTGACATAATTACACAAAAGGTCAGAGGTCGCCGCCGCTGTCTGTCCTCCGAAAACTATGTTTGTGTCGTTTACGTGGACGCAGGACCAGTGACATGAACGTGGACGGCTTCTAAACCTCCACATCCGGATGATGGTAGTTTTTATTTAGTCAGCACTTATAGAACGAGATAATGATGTTGAAGAAGCACATGTTGCCCTTTAGGGGATGATGAGACAACGAGCTGCTGGAGACAGACATGTAAAAGACTTCACCGCCTCTATTAACTTAGGAGCAAGAAACACAGACTTTGTCGTTATTTTTGCCCCTTTTTGTAGTTGTTTGTATCCTGCTCTGTAGTAATTCTGTGTCTCTTTGAAGTTGTTTTTATCTCTTTATAGTGATTTTGTGTCTCTTTGTATTAATATTGTGTCTCCTTGTGGTCAACTTATGTCTCTTTGCAGTCATTTTGTGTCTCTTTGAAGTTGTTTTGTGTCTCTTTGAAGCTGTTTTGTGTCTCTTTGCAGTCATTTCGTGTCTCTTTGTAGTTGTGCGTTTCTTTGTATTAATATTGTGTCTCCTTGTGGTTGCTTTGTGTCCCTTTGTAGTTGTTTTGTGTCTGTTTGTAGTCTTTTTGTGTCTGTTTGTAGTATTTTTGTGTCTGTTTGTAGTATTTTTGTGTCTCCTTGCAGGCCTTTTTTTGTCTGTTCCTGGTAGATACGTGTCTTTTTGAGTGACATTTTGTAGGTGAAGGCCAGGGAGGCCCCCTGAGACTTGGGGCCCCTGGGCCTGAGCCCAGTAGGTCCGTTCAGTAATCAGTTCCACGCTGCCCGGCCTCACAGAGGCAGCTTCCTATCGTCTGACGCCGTCAGGCTGCAGGGAGGACCTGGTGTCTCCCAGAGTGAGGGCGGCTATCAGCAGCGAAAACAACAAACCGCAGAGATGATTACCTTCATGATTCTTCATAATTACTGTAAAACTCCAAGTGGCGGCACAAAGGAAATGACATGTCGTCTTCTCATGAAGAATTATGCTTAAATGCATCCGACTGCAAACAAACAAACCGACCCTGAAGGGAGTGATGATCTACTGCCCGACTATCACATGACCCGACAGTTCAGATGGAGATGGAGATTAGTGTTCAGACTTTGATAAATATGATTGGGAAAAACATTTCTCTTGCTCAACACACTCATAACAGATACACCATCATGGTAATGTTGCTGCACCCTCACAATCACCAACAGTAACTAAATACCTCTTATCTGTCTTATCTAGAGAGGGAGACGAGTATAGAAATACAACAATGTAGAATACGTAAGTAGGTAAAATAGTAAACGTCCTGCATTCAAAATACTTCAGTAAAGTACATTATTAGAAACAAAACAGTCAAATGAGTCCAGTGGTTCCCAACCCAGGGGTCGGCCCCCTCCAGAAGGGTCGCAGGATCAATGTGAGGGGCCGTGAGATGATTGATGGGAGAGGAAATAGGTCTGGAACAGCTTCATGAAACCATCTGAAGGTTAAAGGAGCATGCCACTGGTTTCCCATTATTTATAAATAGGATTAAAAAAAATCAATTTACCAGAACACTCTCACTCCGAAGTGGTGTGGCGGTCTAACTTTACATTTTTGGACGTTTCAGGGACGGCGTGTCGGTTTCGTTACATCTTTTCAAAATAAAGCTCCAACGTAAGTTTACTTTTTTTACGTTTTTTATGGTTTACTCACAAACAAAACTACTTAACTGGGTTTAGTGAAAGATTGTGGTTTTGGTTGAAATAAGTATGTTTGTTACGTAACCAAACTACGTTAAAAATGTTGACTTGGTTTTCAAATGAGAGCTGTAGGAATCACTCATTGTTTTAGCCAACAGGAAGTTGTCATCGCACTGAAAGCTCAGCAACTCACCTCTGCCTCAAGTGACATCACTTGAGGCAGTTTAACTTCTGAAGCCACGAAAAGTCTTTAATGCAACTTTTTTTATTTCTCACATATATGCAATAAGTTTCCCTTTAAGAGGAGAAATGTATACTCTTTGGTGGAACTGCTCCGACGAGACGTTGCTTTATCTTTAACTGGTTTAATCTTTAACAGCATGTTGCGTGAAGTTATATCTTTGACATGACTCGTAGATAATGATCGTTATCTGATCTCATGGGACGATTGAAGGAAGTTAAAAACAAATCTACTTCGAACTTTTTTTTTTCATCTCTCTTGAATCTTCTGCAAATACAATCTTTGTGAATGTCTGAACTTGTGATTATGACGGTTTAAATTGCACTGATCACTTTTTTATCAGCGCTCCTTCGTTATTCATCAAATGACTTGAGCAAACGAGATTAGATAAAACATTATGGAGAGAGAGAGAGAGAAGACAGAGAGAGAGAGAGAAGACAGAGAGAGAGAGTGGAGAGAAGACAGAGAGAGAGAGAGAGAGAAGACAGAGAGAGAGAGAGAGAAGACAGAGAGAGAGAGAGAGAAGACAGAGAGAGAGAGAGAAGACAGAGAGAGAGAGTGGAGAGAAGACAGAGAGAGAGAGAGAGAGAAGACAGAGAGAGAGAGAGAGAAGACAGAGAGAGAGAGAGAGAAGACAGAGAGAGAGAGAGAAGACAGAGAGAGAGTGAGAGAGAAGACAGAGAGAGAGTGAGAGAGAGAGAGAGAGAGAGACAGAGAGAGAGTGGAGAGAAGACAGAGAGAGAGTGAGAAGACAGAGAGAGAGAGACAGAGAGAGAGTGGAGAGAAGACAGAGAGAGAGAGAGAAGACAGAGAGAGAGTGGAGAGAAGACAGAGAGAGAGAGAGAGAGAGAAGACAGATAGAGAGAGAAGAGAGAGAGAGACAGAGAGACAGAGAGAGAGAGAGAGAGACAGTGAGAGAGTGAGGAGAGAGAGAGAAGACAGAGAGAGAGAAGAGAGAGAGAGAGAGAGACAGTGAGACAGAGAGAGAGAGTGAGGAGAGAGAGAGAGAAGACAGAGAGAGAGTGAAGAGAGAGAGAGAGAGAGAGAGAGAGAGAGAGAGAGAGAGAGAGAGACAGAGAGACAGAGAGAGAGAGACAGAGAGAGAGAGAGACAGAGAGAGAGAGAGGAGAGAGAGAAGACAGAGAGAGAGAGAAGACAGAGAGAGAGAGAGAGAGAAGACAGAGAGAGAGTGAGAGAGAGAGAGAGAGACAGAGAGAGAGTGGAGAGAAGACAGAGAGAGAGTGAGAGAGAGAGAGAGAGACAGAGAGAGAGTGGAGAGAAGACAGAGAGAGAGAGAGAAGACAGAGAGAGTGGAGAGAAGACAGAGAGAGAGAGAGAGAAGACAGAGAGAGAGTGAGAGAGAGAGAGAGAGAGAGAGAGAGAGAAGACAGAGAGAGAGTGGAGAGAAGACAGAGAGAGAGAGAGAGAGAGAGAAGACAGAGAGAGAGAGAAGAGAGAGAGAGAGACAGAGAGACAGAGAGAGAGAGAGAGAGACAGTGAGAGAGTGAGGAGAGAGAGAGAAGACAGAGAGAGAGAAGAGAGAGAGAGAGAGAGACAGTGAGACAGAGAGAGAGAGTGAAGAGAGAGAGAGAGAGAGAGAGAGAGAGAGAGAGAGAGACAGAGAGACAGAGAGAGAGAGAGAGACAGAGAGAGAGAGAGAATAGAGAGAGAGAGAGAGAGAGAGACAGAGAGACAGAGAGAGAGAGAGGAGAGAGAGAGAGAGAAGACAGAGAGAGAGTGAAGAGAGAGAGAGAGAGACAGAGAGACAGAGAGAGAGAGAGACAGAGAGAGAGTGAAGAGAGAGAGAGAGAGAGAGAGAGACAGAGAGACAGAGAGACAGAGAGAGAGTGAAGAGAGAGAGAGAGAGAGAGAGAAGACAGAGAGAGAGCGAGAAGACAGAGACGAAGAATTAGTTGAATACTTTCCCCTGAATCTCTTATTTCTAGGAATGCTTTTAAATGATAAACTCAATAAAATGAACATCAGTGTTTTTTAGAGCTCCACCTTTCATCCACTTCTGTGACGGAGAGCTGCTCTCAGCTGAAGAGGCCTTTTGTTCCTCAGCAGCCAGCCGCCTCCAGAGAGGTGTGTGTGTGTGTGTGTGTGTGTGTGTGTGTGTGTGTGTGTGTGTTTAACAATCACTACTGTGAGCCCCCCCCGAGATCTCCGTACTCACATGCCTGCTCTCGTCAGCCTCCTACCAGGTCACATGACCTCCAGTCCTCCAGACCCCTCCAGGACGGACACAGCTGATCGTTACGGAGACGCTCAGATTGCTTCATCCAAATGTCTATATTGGATAACGCTGCAGAGATAAAAAAGTTTATTATTACATTACTGCAGATATGCATCCGTCCCTGAACTCTGGCAGCACAAACACTCACATGGATGGACAAATTATTATCTGTAGATTATATTAAGAGCACAACATTATGAACCAATACGTTGTATTACAGCACAATAATAAAGCAGCTACAAACATTTATTAACAACAAATGAAAGATGTCGGCTCCACAGAAAGTTTTAGCATCTTTCAGCTCGTTGTTTTGGTTTTCTGGCCCATAATTTTACTGGTTTGGTTCACTCTCACAGCGTTGAAACTGTTTCCTGCAACAACAACAAAAATAACCTCTTGTGCATCACTAGGGACATTTTGGGCTTTTTCCGTTTTCATTTTTCAATAATTGTCGGATTTTTGCAAATATAATTTTGTAAGTTCAACCTCAGCTCCTATTATCTAGTCTATAATAAACTGTGTAGCCAGAATACAGACACTCAGACCCTGAAGGACAAAAATGTACCATTAAAACCTTTAAAACCACAATGTTTGATCCCATTATATCATAAAGATAATACACGTTATTCTCCTGGTGTCCACTAGAGGCATCACTACTGTATTATAGAGATAATACATGTTATTCTCCTGGTGTCCACTAGAGGCATCACTGCTGTATTATAGAGATAATACATGTTATTCTCCTGGTGTCCACTAGAGGCATCACTGCTGTATTATAGAGATAATACATGTTATTCTCCTGGTGTCCACTAGAGGCATCACTACTGTATTATAGAGATAATACATGTTATTCTCCTGGTGTCCACTAGAGGCATCACTGCTGTATTATAGAGATAATACATGTTATTCTCCTGGTGTCCACTAGAGGCATCACTACTGTATTATAGAGATAATACATGTTATTCTCCTGGTGTCCACTAGAGGCATCACTGCTGTATTATAGAGATAATACATGTTATTCTCCTGGTGTCCACTAGAGGCATCACTACTGTATTATAGAGATAATACATGTTATTCTCCTGGTGTCCACTAGGGGCATCACTACTGTATTATAGAGATAATACATGTTATTCTCCTGGTGTCCACTAGGGGCATCACTACTGTATTATAGAGATAATACATGTTATTCTCCTGGTGTCAACTAGAGGCATCACTGCTGTATTATGGAGATAATACATATTATTCTCCTGGTGTCCACTAGAGGCATCACTGCTGTATTATAGAGATAATACATGTTATTCTCCTGGTGTCCACTAGAGGCATCACTACTGTATTATAGAGATAATACATGTTATTCTCCTGGTGTCCACTAGAGGCATCACTGCTGTATTATAGAGATAATACATGTTATTCTCCTGGTGTCCACTAGAGGCATCACTGCTGTATTATAGAGATAATACATGTTATTCTCCTGGTGTCCACTAGGGGCATCACTGCTGTATTATAGAGATAATACATATTATTCTCCTGGTGTCCACTAGAGGCATCACTGCTGTATTATAGAGATAATACATGTTATTCTCCTGGTGTCCACTAGAGGCATCACTACTGTATTATGGAGATAATACATATTATTCTCCTGGTGTCCACTAGAGGCATCACTGCTGTATTATAGAGATAATACATGTTATTCTCCTGGTGTCCACTAGAGGCATCACTACTGTATTATAGAGATAATACATGTTATTCTCCTGGTGTCCACTAGAGGCATCACTACTGTATTATAGAGATAATACATGTTATTCTCCTGGTGTCCACTAGAGGCATCACTACTGTATTATAGAGATAATACATGTTATTCTCCTGGTGTCCACTAGAGGCATCACTACTGTATTATAGAGATAATACATGTTATTCTCCTGGTGTCCACTAGGGGCATCACTACTGTATTATGGAGATAATACATGTTATTCTCCTGGTGTCCACTAGGGGCATCACTACTGTATTATAGAGATAATACACGTTATTCTCCTGGTGTCCACTAGAGGCATCACTACTGTATTATAGAGATAATACATGTTATTCTCCTAGTGTCCACTAGAGGCATCACTGCTGTATTATAGAGATAATACATGTTATTCTCCTGGTGTTACATTCTGAAAAATAATGAATATTTAATAGTTATGATCAGGACTGATGTTGGTTAAAAGATTTAACTAATTGAAAGTGGAAAATAATATTTCACAAATAATAAAAATGCATCAAAATCAATGCTGTAAGTACATTTATTAACTTTTCCAAGTGGTCTTGTGTGCAAGGAATGAATCCGTGTTCGTTAATATGGAGGAGATGCCGGCATTTGAATGTCACACATCACTCTATTTAATAAAATATATTCATACTTTTCTTTCTAGTAGTAATATTAAAATCAGTTCTTATTTTTCATACTATGGTTTTATCACAATTCATTTTTGACTGTTCTTGGTGATGCTGTATTTTGATGTGTAGATCTCAGTGTTTCTGGTGATATAACTCATCCTGCAGGTCCTCAGTCGATAAACAATATTGTGATAAAACTTCTTCTCTGAAATCGTCCTTTCCCGCGGATGAAAAAAAGATGAAAATGTTCTTGATATTTTTGCCATCATGAGACTTCTTCGATGTAAAAAGCAGGATTATCTCTGCCCTGGTTGTCTCCATTATGTTCCAGGGCCGTTTGTGTCCGGGGACCACGGAGCGGGTTCCTGGCATTTTTAGGGGCCTCCGCACTGGGGGCCGTCCAGGCGTAGCGGTAGCTGAGGAAAAGCAGCCCGCTAACGAGCATCAGTATGGAGGCGAAGACGCCCACGGCGATGGCCGATCCGACCTGCTGCCTGACCGGAGCGGCGGGGAGGTGGAACTCTGGAGGAAAGTGGATGCTGCTGTTGTTCAGCACCGAGCTCATGTTCCACGCGAGCGGCACCGAGCACAGCGTCCCCGTCAGCAGGTACATCAACCCCGCCAGCACGAACACCAGACGCATGTTCCTACGATCCTCCACGGAGAAGTAGACCATCCTCACGGCCACCGCGCCGCTGATGTTCCCCACCAGGCCGCAGATCAGCGCCAGCACCATCAGCACCTGAGCGACGTGGATCTCCGCCGGAGCGAAAGTGTCCGAGATGCCGATGCCGCGACAGTTCTCTATCCCGGAGAGGGCGTGGCTGTAGAAACACGCCCTCCAGATGCCCACCCAGGCCACGCCCGAGGTGACCACGGACACGTCGTCCACAAACCACAGCCGCCACTCGTTCAGGCCGGTGGCGGCCATGATGAGGATCCAGGACAGGACCCCCGCCATCAGGCCCAGGAACTGCCAGTGAGCCGTGTGAGCCAGGTACATCATCACTGCAGAGAGGGGCCGCTAGCGCTGAGAGAGACGGATCGCCGAGTCGCACATGGTTGAGTTCCTCCTGAAAACAAAAACATCCACAATGTGTACATGTGAAACATTTAGGGGGGTTTTAGGCAGATATTGAATATAATATTCATAACTATGTTTTAATCAGTGTAGAATCACCTGAAACTAAGAATCGAAGTGTTTTATTTAGCTTAGAAAACGCTACATCGGGTCGTCTTCCACGGAGTCGGCCATCTTGCACCTCCATGTTTCTACAGCAGCCCAGAACGGACCAACTTCACACTGGCTCTAGTCAGAGTTCGTGTTTTTACGTTATCTGAAGGTCGTGATGCGTCCAGGAACCTGGTATTAAACGACCCCAGTGCTGAATAATTAAAGATCGTAGTATTGGTGCTTTATATTAGTACTTTATTTTAGTACATTGTTTTGGTGTCATTTATTATCAGGCTGCAGCATCAGCTTTTTTGTACTCAAACCCTAAAGATAACTCTCTGCACCTGAAGGCCACCGTAGTTCTCTACACACTTAGAAAGGGGAGGGGCTTAGCTGAGGGGTATTTAGTCTGTTGCAATCTGTAACTTCACCACTAGATGTCACTATAACTTACACACTGTTCCTTTAAAAACAGTTGAGACCGTTTTCAGTATATCCACATTATTATTACGGCATTGTGTTCAGACTTACTTTAACATTTGTACAGTTAACAATTCAATATATAAATCTTGAGAAACCTGGAACAGCTCCATACATCAACATGTCTCTGGTGTCTCAGTGATGCACCTTAAAGGGTCAGTTCACCCAAATGACCAAAAAACATTTTCTTACATACCCTTAACGTATTTTCATGTTTATCATTTTATCTGCCGAGCGTTTGACCTCAGACAAAATAAAGGTGAAGATGAAAGACGATTCTTTCCACCGTCAGCGTGGACAACGAGGACAACGAGGTCGCACGATGAATCTAAAAGATGTCTTTAGTTTAAAGAGACAAGTTTACAATTAATCAAACAACCAAACCTCACCGACACTCAGTGAACCTGTTTGGGGCGGTTGGTAATAATTAATCAGTTATATATATATTATTATTTTATTTATATACACAAATATGTGATATATGCGATATAAAAAAAACTGTCCCTATATAGTTTATTAATAACAACATGAGGTATATTCTGTGAACACTAAACTACTCAACATGTAATAAAGATGATTAATAAACCAAGTTTATGTATTTATTGTATGCAGGAATAAGTTCTACCACAGAAGAAGAACTTTTGACTGAATCCTTTAGTTTTTCACACAATATTTGGACTCATTTTCTCTGCTAAATACTTTCTTTGAGTTCTTTGGCTCAAGATGTTACGACAGCAGAGACTTTGAGCTTTCTGATTATCTTCTAACTTTCTGCTTAATTATCACGGATACAACAGAATATTGACACAAACTATAACTTTGGTACGTATTGGGAATATGCATCAATACCTTCTGAAATTAAAATTAAAATGTTTCATTATGTTGAGAAGTAGAATAAAAGTGTGTTGGAGCGTTACTGGAGTTCATGATTGTACATTTAAATCTCAATGTCGTGTCTTCACTCACCTTCCATGCGTCTCAAGCTCAGATCTGTTCTCTAAATAAACCGAATCCTCCACGAGTGCTTTACTGATCGTCGGCTTCGTCTCTGTGAGAGAAAAGAAACTCCAAAGTTCTGTTTTAACCGTCCTCGCTATCTGCAGAGCGCAGGGCGTGTGTGGTGTTAATGAATGACCAAGAAGAACGAGCTGATTAAACAAAATAAAATCAATCAGACACAAGACTGTGATCTTCAGCAGACTCTTTTATTTGATATAAAGGAGCGCTGGTAAAGTGTTAAGAGTCGGGCTGCAGCGGTGCGTGAAGCGTGGAAACCGTTACAAAGTGTGCAGAACAAACATCCTCCAGTGGGGGGGGGGGGGGGGGGGGGGGGGGGCAATAACTTTTTTAGTGTTTGAAATTTATCTAGAAGTAACAACTGTGGTAACTATACATTTTAAACATCTGCACCGTGAACAAGGAATAACACAGTGAAGTCATGAGACAGAATACAGAAACACTTTAAACGTGGCAGCTTCAGAATATGTACAAGTCTCTCCTCTCTCCTCCCTCCTCCCTCCTCTCTCCTCCCTCCTCTCTCCTCTCTCCTCTCTCCTCTCTCCTCCCTCCTCCCTCCTCTCTCCTCTCTCCTCTCTCCTCTCTCCTCCCTCCTCTCTCCTCCCTCCTCTCTCCTCTCTCCTCTCTCCTCTCTCCTCCCTCCTCCCTCCTCCCTCCTCTCTCCTCTCTCCTCTCTCCTCTCTCCTCTCTCCTCTCTCCTCTCTTTTCTTTGTGGCTGTGGATAAAACGGAGCAGCGACGTGAAGACGTGGAGGAACAGAGCGGACGGTGGATTTCACTTGAAGTTGAAAGTGTGAACGTGAAGCTGCCGATCTTCTCTTTCTCTTCTCGGGTACATTCCACTTGATCCTCCGCTCACTGCAGAAGAAAAGCTTCTTCAGTGAGAACAAAGTCTGAGTAAGAAGGCCACTAGTTTAAATGTATATAAAGGGTTAAAAAAAACGAAACAAACACTTTTGTGTTTACTGAAATATTCGGCCAGGTTTGATGTTGTTTGAGATTGTGAAATTATTTTAAACGTGATGAATATTCTTAGTTCAGGAAGCTTGAAGATAAAATACTGTCCCCTCCTGCGCAGATTCAAAAGGCTACAATAAATTACTAAAAAAAACAAAAAGGAAAACAGCAAAACAAAAAAACAAAACGGCAGAAAGACGTTAGATACAGAGGCTGGTGGAGCATCTCTTTCAGGTCCATCTGGATGCTGTGAGTCAAAGTGGTGTTATAGAGAGAAGGGTCCCCAAAGAAATCACAAACACGGCCGCTTGTCTTTGTCTCCCTCTAGTGGACGCGAGGCTCGACTGCAGCTCGGTTCAGTCCCACCTTACAGGGCCAGACGCTGCTCTATCGGCAGGCTGTCCGTCAGACACTTGAGCTGCTCCTCGCCCAGCTTGATTTTGTCCTCCAGCTTTCGCTGCTCGATGATGAGCGCCGACTTCATCTTGACAAAGTGCTCGTAGTCCGTGAGGCCGTCCTCCGGCAGGTGGTGGGCCAGGATGTCGTAGACCAGGCGCTCCCGGCGGTCCAGGTTCTCCTTCAGCTCCTTGGCGTCCTCGTGCTGTCGGATCAGCAGCTTCCTCTTCTCCGCCAACGTACGCTGTGGAGGGAAAGGAGCACGTTAGATTTATCCACCGAACGATGTGTTTAAAGCTTCGTTTGTGCATCCGAGCATCTACGAAGGTGTTTATGCTGAACGGGATGTTCGTTGCATTAATTGTGATTATCTATAAACTCATATCTCATATTCATAAACTACTTTATTACCTTACAAACCTTGTAAAGAAACAAGTCAAGTACTAAATGTATTATAAAGAAACAAAGGTTGAATATCCTGTAAACTATTTGAAAGATTTTTGAGACTTTTTCAAAAACATCAAAGAATCAATTGTTCTTCTTTGTTGAATCCTCAGACGTGTAAATAGTGTTTTTATCAATGAACTATTTGTGACAGTCACATGATCGTGCCAAGTTACAACAATGTAGAGGTGCACGACCAAGCGGCAACCTCCAGTTCTTTAAGTGAAGCCAAAGCTTCATGTGTTAAAGCTGCATTCTCTCTAGTGTCCACCAGGGGGCGACTCCTCTGGTTGTATAGAAGTCTATGAGAAAATGACTCTACTTCTCTCTTGATTTATTACCTCAGTAAACATTGTAAACATCAGTTTATGGTCTCAATCTCTAGTTTCAAGTCTTCTTCAATACAGCATGATGTTCATTTAGTACATTATGGTCCATTTAGAGTCAAACAGACCATAAAGCAGGGGATGCTTTAGGGCGGGGCTACACGGTGATTGACAGGTCTCTACCAGAGACGTATACGCCGTCTCTACGTCACTCCTCCTCAGTCCAGATATGGTCACTTCCTGTTCACTGGTTGCAAAAAGCCAAGATGGCGACGGCCAAAATGCTGAACTCGAGGCTTCAAAACGTCCACAAACTAATGAGAGACGTCACGACGACTACGTCCACTTCTTATAAACATATATGTTTATGGACGCGACCACTTGCGGCAGCTATAACGTAATTTCCTAGTTTCGTGCCCCAGCTTCTTCACTACGGTGAGAATAAATGAAGCTTTATATTTCCCAGGTGAACATGTACTCACTCTCTCCTCCGCGGTAGTGTCCTCCTCCAGACTGTTGAGGGCGTTCTCCACTCTGGCCAGGCGGCCCGACAGCGACAGCAGCAGGCTCACCACCTTGTCCAGGTCCCCGACGAACATCCGGAACTTGTCCAGCTCGTTGGGTTTGCAGACCTGCTGGACTCGGGCCTCCACCTCGTCTCCCAGGGCGTTGTTGTCCAGGACGTCCTCCTGAAGACTCTCCCGGGCCTCGCGCAGCACCTGGAGCTTCTTGCTGAGGCTGTCAATCAGCTCTTGCTGCGGATGGGAACGAAAAACAGACGAGATTCTTAAAAACTCAGGTGTAAACGGGAGGGGAGATTATGCGCTCAGTTGCAAATGTGTGTGTATCTGTCCGTCTGTCCACGGATAATCTCACTAACTACTGGATCCATCAGCCTGATATTTCTTTAGCTCATTCATGACTGTATCTTCAAATCGTGGTTCTGGTGATTTACGCTTCAAAAATAAACTGTTTTACTGACGCACAACATGTCATCTTCTGTCCCTCAATCAAAACAATAACAACAGACGTAGTTTGGTGACGTGGTGAAGCAGCGTGGGATCATGGGAGTTGTTGTCTTCATGCTCCAGTGGTCATGCTAACGTTAGCTCAGCTTGTTTCTCTGATAACTTAAGATCCAGACGTCTGATGCTAACGTTATCTCAATCGGCTAGGCTAAAAACAAGCCGCATCTAGTCCTTTACAGGCCACATTGTTTTGGTTAAAAAACTGACATTAGCAGAATCGGAGCATCTTCAGATTAATTCCATACCTGATATTATAAAGTTATATGAGATACGAGATGAATAAATCTCTGTTTGTTATCGAAACTTTCCAAGCCGATGCCCACAGAGTCCACATGAACGTGTTCAGTGAGTGTTTGGTACCTTCTTGTTGGCCAGATCGATGTCCAGCTCGTCTTCGGAGTCTTCCTCCTCCTCCTGCTGCTCCTGCATGTCCTTCATCTTGATAAGGAGCTCAGCTTTGGGGGCAGATGTGCTGTAATACGTCGAGCTGGTCACCATGGTGACAGCTGCTGCCATGCTGTCCTCCTTTTCCCTGAAACACAAACAGTTTCAAAGGATTCACTAAAGTGACAACAACACAACCTCAGCAACAGATGGAGGCAGCAGGAGAGCAGCAGCTTGATTTATGACAATGCAAAGAAAAAGAAGATTTCACAGTTTTTTTGCTTTCTTTTTCACATCTAGACCACATTGGACCAGGTCCAGGGCAAACCACTACACCTAGACTGGTCCAATCTGGACTAGATTATCACAATGTAGCCAAACAGTCTTTAAAACACAGTTTCAGATTTGTGTAAACTTTATTCTATTTGTGTAAATCCAAAAACAGGGAGATTTCACTGTTCTTTTTCCTTATCTAGACCACATTGGACCAGGTCTACACGTGTCCTGTATTTAGTCTATTTGGATCCGTGTAAACCTCAATGATGTCCGTTGCTTCTTTTGTTTTTGCAGGATTCATTTATAATTTGGCCAGCAGCGCCTCAAAGAAGCTGTCGGAGTCTGTCGTGGAAACGGCTCAGACGTTGAAGAGGAGTGTGGAGGAGGGGCGGATCAATGACATCATCGATAAGGTGAGGTCACACTGGTGGCTGTGGACGTATTTTAGACTCCTAAAAGTTTCTCCCTATATCTCTCAGTTTAAGTGAACGCTATATTTAGAACAAGACAGCAGGAGAGCAGCAGCTCCTGTGTCCTGAGAGGTAGAATCAGTGTTTGAGTGAATGGAGTCTGGGGTGTTTGTAGAGATCATAGATAACAGCTTGAGTTCCCCTCAGAAAGGTCTGTCTGACAGCAAGGTGAAGAGGTGAAGACATTCTGAATATAGCTTCACTTCAACTGAGAGACATTCTGTTAGAGTCTAACATACGTCCACAGCAGAACATCACTTTGCTCCCGTGCTGGTTCTCCTGTCTGTTCTATGAACTCATCTACTGTAGTAGAACCCTGACTGTGGAGGAGAACCTCACACACACACACACTACAGAACATCAGGACTGTCTCTTTAAGTCCTCCAGCTGATCACAGGTATAGAGGCTGACCTTTCCTCAGCAGGCCGGCTGACCTTCCTGCGCTGGTGAGCTCCTTCTAACAGCTGCTCCTCCTGAGGGAAGATGCCCTCCATCAGGTCCATGGTGGTCTTCATCTTGCTCTGGTCCAGAATATCAGCGAGTGATTTATCCTTTCCCATGATGCTCTTGGCCAGCTCCTCTCTCTTGCGGTCCTCAGACAGCCGTGTGGTTTCTGTCTGCTGGCCGTCAGAGTTGACGTGATCTCCGGTGACGGTGGTCATGTACGCTTCCGTCCGGGCCTCCGGCGTCCCGTTGGGTTCCTTCTGCCGAGTGAACGCACAGAAGACCGAGTCCTGCCCCGCGGCTCCCAGACCGCCGAGCCGGATCATGCCGGGACCCTCGGCTTCAACGGCGGCGGCGGGGGGGTCGCTGTGCTGTAGATAGGGACAAGTGTCCTTCTCTGAGACGCCCTCCGAGTGGACGATCCTGATGGGAACCTTCTTCACTGCAGAATGTTGGTCTTCTATCACATGATCCGTCCTGAGAGAGAGAGAGAGAGACTATGAATTGGCAGAGTATCTCTCTACAGTCAGAGATATAAAGCAGAGACAGAACCTCACCAAGTACAGGCTCAGTGACCACAAACTGGAGATTGAAACAGGACGACACAAAAAGTCATGGCAACCAAGAGAGAACAGAACATGTGGTCACTGTGGGACCGGTGAGGTTGAGACGGAGATGCACTTCCTCCTAAAATGCAAAACATTCCATAAAATTAGGAACATCTACCTAAACAAATTTGACTCTGTGATCTCAGATTTTAAAAAATCGAGTGATATCTCAAAATGAAAAGTCCTCCTAGGAGAAGGAGAGAGGGCAGACCTGCTGCCCAGTATGTACTAACATGCCACAACCTGAGGGACAGCAGGTGACGCTTTGGCGATGCCGTTCCTGGGCGTTCATGCCAACGGAGCAGATCTGAGTTTGGGTTGAATTGGGAGAGAGACGGAGAGAGAGAGAGATCTATCTATCCATGGATCTCTCTCTCTCACTTCGCTCCTCCCTTTGCTTCGGTGTCAGAGAGCTGCGGTGGTCTACAGGTAACGTGGGAGCAATGGGGGCTCTGTCTCACACCACTTTATGAGATGTTGCATTAATATTATTGTTATATTGATATTGTTGTGTGTTGATGTTATTGTATGTTTAATTTCTTGATGCTTTGGCAATACTGTTTTTTTTAAACTTTCATGCCAATAAAGCAAAATTTGAATTGAATTGAATTGAATTGAGAGAGAGCTCTGTTATTCCAGCACATTTAAACATTGCTTGATGGACACTGAGATGCTTTTTGTCCATGCCCAGTAGACATCTGGACGGCTCCTCCCACCACTAATGATCCGAGTCAGAAGTTCACTCCAGACGACACCAGCTAGTCCTTTAAATGACTCTCAATGAGCTCCTTTGTGCTGGTAGCGAGACGACACAGAGGACCAGTACGCGAGTGTGAATATGATTTATGAGACATGGTTGTAAGTTTAGCGAACAAAAAAGCAAAAAACAAAACATGTATTTATATTGTTGTGTATAACAGAGATGTCAGGATGTGTAACTCACTTTAATTTTTTTAACGGTTTTATTGTAAAGTGTGTTTTCGTGGCGTTCCTTAATGTTACGTCATCTATTTTGTTTATAATGTAAATGTTTCTATTGTTTTTACCATAAAGTGTCTTTGAGTACCTTTTATATACAATAAAATGTATTATTATTCTAAAGCTATTTTTGGGGGGTTACAAGTTATTTGATTGTACTTTTCTTGACGGTAGCTCAATTTGATCAGAATGTAGAATTACATATACAAGCGTTATACTTCTGCCTGTGTCCTTTCAGTCAGTCTACTATAAAATACACAAACTGGCTGCATAAAATACTTCTACTACACGAGGAGTTACAGTCGTGTTCTGACTAACAGCTGCAGCTAGAAGAAGAAAAACTCTTTCTTTACCTGTTTGAGTCTTCTACCTGCAGAGACACCGGAGGCTTGTCACTGAGTCTCTGAGGAGAAAAGTGAGGAGATGGAGAGCGCTGCTCCTCCATCATGGAGACCAGCCCCGGAGGTCTGAGAGGGGGAGTCGGGGGAGTCGAGGCCGGCCGAGGATTGGACGCGGATAGATGATGCGCTGCCCCTTGTCCTTTGTCCACAAGTCCTTTGCCCTGCTCTGAGTCTCCCTTTGCAGAGTGGGCGGGGTCGGGGTCGGGGTGAGGAGAGCAGCGGGTGAGGAGTTCGCTCTGGGAACCGGCGAGGGACTCGTGGGAGTCGTAGTCGACCTCCGGGCACTCGGGTGGAGGGAGGACGACCTCTGAGAGACTGTGGGAGGCCGACGTGGGTCCGTGGCTCACGGGACCAGCTCTGAGTCTGGAGTCCGGGTTGGTTCCTCCTGGAGGAGGAGGCGCTGAATAATGCGTCTCAGGCTCTCCGTCAGAGAACCTGGAGGAGCACAATGTAAAGCTTTTAATCACACAGCGTGGGCTATCATCTGCAGCTCAAGCTAATAACACTCCAGAGGCCTCGCTGGTCTCTCTTCAGCAGCTCTGTGATTATGCCAACATGACGAGACACACGTCTGCCCTCTCTCTCCTGCAGAAAGCCTCCTCCCTGCTCAGCTGGCAGCCTGAAGAGGAACATTTCAGTTCCCACAAGTCGGCGTAGAGGAATAAATAATCCTGACGGTGCAAAGAAGCAAAACCAGATCACTTTTTCCTTTTCACGTTCACAGTTTTAAGTGGAAGTGAAGCGAGACGTGGAGGCTCACAGGAATCACTGGAGGCCTGGCAGCGAGACAAAGGAGCCGAAGGGATCGTACACGAACATTCGAACCAGCGTGTCATTAAATATGAGCCACACTTTATGGTAAAAGCACGCCACATACATGGTTACATTTCCACGCTGCGATTATAAATTCAATCAGCAGTACTCAGAGAGCGCTGACGCAGAAATCACGCAGCTTTAATAAGAGACAGAAGTGTGTTCATTGTCACAAGATACTCTACGCAGACTTCTGGACAGACAGACGACAGAACTCAAACCTCCCAATTGTAATTCTGACAAGCTGTGACAAGTCACCCAATGAACAACTGTGGTTGCAGCTTAAACCCGCCCTCACACTTCAGACTCTGTGAGGAAGTTACTGCTCAGAAACATGATGCAACAGATACTACTGCAGGTACTACTGCAGGTACCACTGCAGGTACCACTGCAGGTACTACTGCAGGTACTACTGCAGGTACTACTGCAGATACTACTGCAGATACTACTGCAGATACTACTGCAGGTACTACTGCAGGTACTACTGGAGTTATGTTACTGTGATGTCGGTACTTTAGGGTGACTGTTGAGACAAGTTAGAAGAGAAATCATCAACCATGTTGCCGATCAAGCAATTTAGTTTTGTACTTGAGGATTAGTAAAATATATAGAAATAATGGTCAAAATTGAAGCATCAGGGGTCAAGATATCCTGGCTTTTATCTCCAGCTATGCGTCAAGCCCTCAAAATCACTGGATACTACATATCCCATAATGCAACTCAACAGCACCTTTAATCAAACCCTCACTGCCAGGTAAATACCCACTTCTGTCAAACCCACTCCTCCGATGTGTAACGCAGACTTTCTGTTAAAAACAAACTCTCACACTTTAAGTTTAACTCTCACAAATGATATAAAATAACCAGAAGTTGTGCTCTCTCTCCCCGTGAGGGGTTAGCTAAACTTTAATGCTCTTTAAAACTACGTGTCACTGGTCTCAGCTGTCGTCCTCTCAATAAGCAGAATGGTGGAAAAAATACTAAATAATACATTTTTAAATAAAGCAAGTCGTCACACGTTAACATCTCACTGTTTCATCACCTGACAGGCGTTCACACATGAAACATCAGCGTTACCTGTGAACACTTCTGCCCCGCCCTTAAAGCAAACGGTTATTGAGGAGGTTTAATCCAAACACACACTGCTTCATCTCATCATTTACCTCCAACTGACAAGTTAATGTGTGATTATAGGTTAGCCTGTATTTGTTGAGCTAGTAATACAGTATGTTAGCATGCTAACACGCTCACAATGCAGATATGATGTTTACCATGTTCACCATCTTAGTTTAGCATGCTAACATTAGCTGTATAGCTGAGGCTTGATGGGAACGTCATTAGTTTTGCAGGTATTTTCATTCAGTTAAAATGAATAAAAAACTACTTTTTAAAGCACATTCAAGGTGAAACCAGACGCTTACAGACTCAAAGCGTTAATCATCAAATCAACACGATAAATTCAGTTGCAACATATAGTTTACAGAATTCCTTAATACCCACAGCAATCCATGTATATTGTCATTTTACCAGCCGTTCATATCAACTTTGATTGTATGTTTTAATTTGGGTCTTTAAATACTTAGCTTAGCGTGTAGCGCGAGACGCCAGGAGACAGCAAAGAAATACGACGACGGGATCGTTTCATTTCAAATATTAAAGATATATAAAACATAAAGATGTTCCACGTAGGATTTATTCCGTTTGTTGGTGTTTAAATGTGTGGGAGCTTCATCGAGTGAGAGCACTTCTTAACACTCTTGTTTCTAAGTGTTCCTGTCCACTTTAATGTTATATTTCTTTCATCATCTTTGTGGGATTTTTTTTGACACAAAGGTAAATGTGACGCTTTATGTCTATGACCAAAGTGACAACAGACCAACATTGACCATCCATGGAGCCAAAATCCAACTCTGCAAAGTAACTTAGATCTTATTGAGGATCGTTTCATGCCTTGGGGCCCCTGAACTCGGGTCCCGATCACATTCCGATGAAGAGAACACTTCCTCACTGTCATGAGTCAGATGTTTCGCCTACGCCTGCAAACGACACAAAGCACAGCCAAGAGAGAGACGGCTTATGTTGTCACAGCTGCTCCAAGGCAGAGCCACTGGAATGCCTCCACAGATTGTAAAGACTTCACTGTTCCTCTACGAGCTCTCTGAGGCAATCCAGTCCTGTATACTGGTCCCACCACCAACGACACTGGTGCACCAGCAGGTACATCACACGAGATCCACTCACCCTGTGGCAGAGGCGAGCGGTCCAGCAGGTTTACTCTCCGTCTGGGAATACTCCGTCCCCTCAGAGTTTCTTGCAGGAACTGGAATCTTCTGTGAAGGAAAGTGGAACAAACACAGAGTCCTTCCAGTTATCCAAAAGAGCCAAAATCTAGATTCTAGTGCATTTGTACTGATTACAATCAGCTCATGTCGTAGCTTCCTGGTGTTTTTCAAGAGTGAAAGAAAACAACCGCGCGTTGATGCCCCCTCTCTGTTCCTTAAGCCGAGGGTGTGTCTTTATGAACAAACATGGGTTAATATTTGACTTGGCTCTTTCCTTCCTGCTCCTGTTCCTTCCACCCTGAGTGAGGACATGTTTGTCTAAAAGCCGCCTCGAAGGCTTCAAACAGTTGCGGCGTTTAAGTGACTAAAACCAAGTTAGAACCACGAGGCCTCTCCTTTTGTTTACTCCAATAAAAGAGTTTGTTCAAGTCGTTTTGAGAGCGTTAACACTCAGACTTTGTGGAAGCGTGCGTCTCTACTCGACACTGCTAGCTCACGTAGCATCATTGAGCTAGCTAACGTTACAGCTCAGCCGAGGAAGACGACATCAATGTTTACACCATCGCGCCTTCACGGAAGATGCAAGCTTCCTTCTGCACTGTGATGCAGTTGGTGGGTGTAATTCGGTTCTCTACAGACTATCTCCAACAACTCACACTAAAACAATGTAGACTGATGAATAACATTAAAGGTAAGAGGATACATATGTATTTCTTTGATTTTGGGGTGAACTGTCCCTTTAAAGGGATATTCAAGCAATTTAGTTTTGTATTTGGGAATAATAAATAAATAAAAACAGTCAAAATTGAAGCATCAGGGGCCAAGATATCCTGGCTTTTGTCTCCAGCTAAGCCCTCAAAAACACTGGATACTACATTTCCCACAATGCAACTCAATAGCATTTTCTTCATATCTTTAATTAAACCCTCCCAAACCACGAGGCCTTTCATTGTGATTACTCCAATAAAAAGTCATTTTGAAGCGTAAACTCTCACCTTTCCATAGATGTCCGCTGAAGGAGACGATCGGGATCTCTCGTGGAAACAGGTGGTTTTGGTTCTCTCCTCCGGTCCTGGATCCAGGATGTTGTCAGCTGACCGGTACCGTCCGGAGGCTCTTGTTTCCGGAGGGGGTTTCTGTACATTCCACCTGGCCTCATACTCAGCGAAGGTGCCCAGTCTTTGCTGGTCTAGGACGACCTGCTTGTGTGCAGAGCGAGGACCTTCCTGGACCTCTTCAGTGTACTCTCTGCTCCTGATGCCTTTCATCGTGTCCTCTGTTTCACCGGCGGAGGCGAGACCTCGGGTCCTGGTCTCTGCGGGGTTCTCCGTACCGCTCCGAGGGGGGATGTGATTGGGGAAAGCTGGTTTCACGCTTTCTTTACGGAGCCTCTGTTGGTCTAGTGAGGAGCTCTCATGGCGAGGGAGATCTTCCTTCACCCCGACTTCGTGGATTTTGCCCGGTTCAGAGAAAGACCGCACCTTCTTCTCCGCGGGAAAACGCTTACGGCCACCAATGCGAGTCACCTGACCGACGGCGTGCCCCGACTTACTCATTACAGTCTCTGAGACGGTCGGCAGAGGGGCGACATCTTTCCGGGCCAGCGCTGAGGACGGGTAGTTGGGCAAGGCCTCGGCCGCAGGGTGCTCCAGCAGCACGGGCTCCAGGTCTTTCCTCCTGAAAGACGTGGCCTTCAGCACCCTTGCTTGTGCTTCCTTCAGATTATCCTTGTAGGAGCTGGTGAAGGAGCCATCTGCAGAGGTCGGGGTGGTGCTTTCAGTGGACTTCCAGACATCCCGATGGTCCTCAGTCTCTCCCTCGGTACCAGGAAGGGCAGCTGCACTCACACTTTTCTGCAGCTTGGCTCTTCTCATCTGAATCTCGTTCCTCAACGTGGTGGCAAAGCGGTCGCTGCGTCTCGCCATCTTGCTGTCGAGGGACTCCTCGGAGTTCGGGCCTCTTGTCGTCTCGTTTTGGCCTGCGGCGGCGGCGTCGTCCATGGACAGAAAGTGAAGCATGGGCGTCGCCTGGGGGCAGATCTTGTTGCTCGCTTGGCTGTGATGTCTGACGTCTTGGTGATGTTGCAGCGGCGGCAGAGACCTCCGCTGTTCGGGCTGCCTGCTGGAAGCGTGACTCGTGAACTGGGCCTCTGCGTTGTGTGCTCTCTGGCTTCCCCTGTCGTCAGGGCTGGATTTGGGTACAGAGGTTTCTATCACAGTCGTAACTTGGTGCTTGCTGTACCCGTTGCTGTCTTTACCGAGAGAGGAGTGTTGCTGCTGTTGGGGCAGATGATACTTCACTTTGGCGACCGTCTGTGGACTGAGAGAGTTGCGCTCATTTCCGGCCTGTGCCAGGTCTGAGCCGGTGACGCTCTTCCTGTCCTCCGATTTTCCAGACGGCGGGTTGTGCTGCGCGGCCTGAACCGTTGTGACGCAGTAGTACCGGCTATGTCGGCTGCTGTCGGTGTTTTGGTCGGCGGCTGTGGTGGACATGGAGTTGCTCAAGTTCCTTCTGTGGTTCTGACCAAAGTGTTGTGCGGAACCGTTGGTCGGCAGCTCCTGCATGCTACAGTAGTAGCCCCCTACGTTCTGTGGCTTTGGCACGGACATAGTTCGGGGCTGAGTTTTACAAAAAGTGCTTTTGTCACTATGGTGCCTCTGATGGTAGGGCTGGCCTTGCCGAACGTCACTGCTGGACAGGGATTGCTGCTTGTTTGACTCGAACTGGTTCGATTTATCAGACGAAGCGTGTGAAACGTCGCTGTCATTTTTCAGGGTCGGGTTCTGGCTGCGGCGGTTTTCAGTGGAGGTCTTGTGTGAGTCCGGTCCTTCGGGGTGAGCTACGACGAGCCCCCTTTCGTGCACCTTCGTCGCAGCAAAACTGTCACTGCGTGCGGGTGGAGGCGGAGGCGGAGGAGACGGGGAAGTCGTCTTCTTTTTCGTTTCGGGGACGTGCCAAACAGGTCCTAAGCTGATTCTGCTTGAAGTGGAATGGCGCGAGCCGACCGAGTCATCGGTCTGTGGGCCGGCGCAGCCCGAGTTAACTCCCGGCATCTGGAAGTATGCCACCCTATCGTCCTGTTTGACTCCCTCAATCACGCTCTGGCTGTTTCTGGCATTGTTGTGCTTTCCCCCCGCGTCCCACTGACCGACCTTATAGAGCATGTTCTCCGTGGAGGCGGCGTTGCTCTTCGAGAGGGTGTAGTCTGGAGTGCCGGAGCTGGTGGAGAAGGAGCTGTAGGCCGAGTCTCGTTTGCCTCCTCCGAGATGCTCCATGCTGTTATTGGACTTGGCGGGCGACAGCTGACCGGCGGGGTACGGGTGCGAGACATGTTCTAGACTGTCCATGCTGCCGAGAGAGCTGAACTGGTTGGACACTCTGCGCAGGTCTGTTTGCTCCCAGCCAGAGGACAGATCAGTGGAAGACGAGCTGCAGGTTAAAGCGAAGGAGAGTGTGAAAATACAACACAACAAAACCTGCAAAATACTGCAAAAATAGACATTTACCGACACATTGCTGTTCATCAAGGATCCTTAAATTGATACACAATAGATCACAGGCCCCCCCCCCTCCATTTGGTAAACATTTTTAGGGACCTGGAAATCTTTGGAAAGCGATCTCATTGAGAAGCAGACAGAAGGGTCTAGGATATGTGTTTGAAGGATGTTTCCAGGATGAAAACAGGTAAAAAAAAAAAATAAAGATAGAATCTTTATTCACTGTTACTGGGCAAATGCCCAAAACTTTTAGATTTATTTTATTGGTAAAAGCCGATTTCTGTGGAAAATGTTGAAAAAGACTTTAGTTTTCAGCAGACACAAGAGTTCAACAGAAGATATAAAGTGTCTGTAGTAAAACCCCTTTAAGTTGAATTATATACTTTTAATCTAAACTCAGAGACTCAAAGAGGCAAACTTCAAGATCCCCCGAGTTACCTTGCATCATATCTGGCGTGCCGGACTTGCGTGGGCGGAGACTGCGTTTTGGCGGCCTCTGATTGGCTCTCGTTGAACTTGGTGGCGTGCCAGGAGTGAGGCCTGCTTATGGGTTCATTCCTCCTGCAGAGAGGGCGGAGAAATCAGGATTAGAGACCTGAACCTGGTGGAACACAGTGTGTGCTTACTGTGCAACTGAGAGGAACCGCTATCAGCTCAACTGGTTAAATAATGTACTAGTTTTACTGCATGTTGTGGAAAAATTGTATTCAAATATAAAGAAAGAAGATTTGTGCATTGTCGTGGTTCGATACTCCACATCACTGCATCTACTGTATGCTGAGCAAGAACTTTTTTGCAGCACTTTTGATTTGATTTACAGATGGAAACCCATCAAAACCTTTGCACGGTTGTCAGTTCTGCACATTAAAACGTACCCTTTGAAGCGATTCTTTCTGAATTGCATGTCAAGAAAACATGAACAGAGAATATCAGCACAGACATGCACCTCAGTTCAATTTCTTCAGTCAGCACACGGACACAAAAGCATGTGTGCGCACGTCACGGACAGACAGGTGTGTGTTGCATGCTGCACAAATGGGATGAACATCTTCCATCTAATGACAATGAACCACAGGAGGATCCAAAGAGCAACACAGCACGGGAGAGGGAGAGTCGCTATGAGAGGAATGAGGATGAGATTATGACCGGAGGAATGTGGGGGGGGTACTACTACTGGTTACGATGAAGCCACAGAACCGTACCTCATGGAACTTCGCAAAATCTTCGTGAGAAAGCTTCTTGCCACATGCACGTCATTCTCAGAGGGCATTTTCTGAGCTACTATATCCACCATTTTCATATTCCTGGGCAGCAGGGGGAGGAACACACACACACACACACACACACACACACACACACACACACACACACACACACACACACACACACACACACACACACACACACACACACACACACACACACACACACACACACACACACACACACACACACACACACACACACACACACACACACACACAAAGAGCTCAGAGACAACTGACAGGACAAAGACCATCTGACATTATGGTCCATCACATTATGGACGTTACGATCTCTGCTTGAAGGACTTTTTACGTTTTGTTGTTCCTCAAATCAGATCTGAATCGAGAGAGATTCACGTTATCTTCACCTACTGATGAACGATCTACAGACTATTTAAAGATTTTGGTCTATTTTTCCCACGGATAAAACACGTCTTCTTTCAGCCTAAAGGAAATAAAACATTTATTTTACTACTTTCTCCAAAATTCACCAAAAGTTACCATTAGATAATGCCTCATTTGCATATTTAAACATAACATTTCAGTAAATGTGCAAGACAAACTGTACTTGTTTAATGTAAGTACGTTTATGCTGATGTTATATTTAGTGTCTCCTCTTAAGCTTCCAAACACAGTAAACCTGAAAGAGTTTATGGTGAAAATGTTTTATCAGATTATTTTAATGTTACGCTGCTTTTATGCTGTTGACACTGTGTGTTGCTGCTGTTTGTGTGCAGCTCTGACTGCTTACGGAGCTCTCAACGAGACAAACCCTCAAAATAAAAGATGAATCAAAGCAGCACTGCAGAAAACGGTTTGTTGGGGAAGTCTGCGTCTAAAAAAAGGACAAAGGTTCTCTAAATGTCCTGAGATTCCTCTGAATTATGTCAGTGTTGTTATTCACAGGACAGTAATCAGCATCAGTGTTCATGTTGACTGATGCGTGGTGTTATAGCGCCGCCTGCTGGTCACACTAACGCATGGCGTCACAGTTCTCAGTGTGAGATCGACCACGTTTGACGACGGACCTCCAACACAAAACACAGACTTTTTTCACTCGTCTCTCGTTAGGCTCGTTAAACCGGACGTCGCTGAGGTGAGCTGGTCGAGCTCAGACTTCACCATATGGTCCCAGCGGGGGGGCAGCGGGGGGGCTTAACAGAGCAGAGAATCTCTCACTCAATCAGATCAGCCACATCAGCCCTCCATCCAAGCTGGCGTCTGCCTCCCAGACGCCCCGATATCATTCAACAGGAACAAGAGAAGAGGGCTCCGGTGGTCCTTTAGTTCACCTTCTGTGACGTTTATACCGTTAACAAAGGGGGAGGGTTAAATATGCACAAGTAATATATATATATATATATATATAATTTAAAAAAAGGGCCAACAAACTAAATGAAGGTCTGTGTTTTAGTTTATATCAGGTGGTGTTTTCTCTTTGACACTGTTTGAAAACACACTGTAAATACTTTAGTGAAGACTTTTTGTATTTTGTTGTTCCTTAAATCAGATGTGAATTGGTAGAAAGAGATTTACATTTTCTGCAACTAATGAATGGAACAATCTACGGATAATTTAGAGATTTTGATCTATTTTTCCTCCACAACTCGTCTTCTGTCAGACTAGAGGAAATAAAACATTTATTTTACTACTTTGTCTGTTTACGTCTGTAGATTTCTCCTAAATTCACAAAAGTCACCATTACATAACGCCTCATTTGCATATTTAAACACAACATTTCATAAAACTTTTAATACAATAAATACTCCTCTTACTGTGAGTGATGAAGTGGTGAAGCTTCATGGTGATATCTGTGAGTTCATGTATTCACCTGTAGAGTCTCTAAATGTCTGTAATGTAACTAAACGTCTCTTTAAAGGACGTTTCCTCTCAATGAGTTTGTTCTCAGACTCTGATGATAAATCTCCACTTCAGCAGCTCTTACTTTCAGTCTCAGTCGGTTCTCTGGACCTTCGGTTACTAGTTTTTACTGAGGAGGAACTTTGGCGTCGTACTGGTCTCTAGGAGTTTAGACAAAGCTTTGCTACCGACGTTCTCATTGGTCACGACCCCACAAAGCCGTGAGGTCATGAGGTCGTGACCCTTCAGCCTAAAGGCCCTCAATGATTTGATGACAAGACGTCCAAAGAGCCGCTTCCTTCAGATGGAAACCTGAAAGTACGACGTGGAACACAAGCGGTTCTATCTGCACCCTACACTCACTCTAATAAATGGAGGTTTGGTTAAACTCGATCACTTCTTACACTTAATCGTGGATTAAAACACATCCAGGCCTATTTCAGAGGACAAAGAGAAAAAGCCAACATGGAGCCCGGCCGGTCTTCCCCGTCCCGTGTTTGTGGGGCACGAGGAGCTCGCCACACATGGCGCCTGCTATTGGTATGCAAATGAGGCTGGTTTTATTAGGCCTATCGTCAGGGCTACAGCTGGGCCACAACAGATATGCCCCGAGAGGGAAGCAGCAGGCTGGAATGGGGGCGGGGGGGGGGGGGGGGTTTAGAGCCCCATTTCACTTCAGATGTATCCGGTACCAACCGGTCCACGTACAACAATAAACCGCTAACATGCACGCACAGAAACAGCCTGTTAAACTAAGTAACTCGTACATTAATAATACTTAAGGAGAGTATTCACGGATGAGTTTTGGTTTTTACCTTTAAGTCCGTTCCTCAAAGATTAATTTGCATTTTGTTTTTTGAAATGCTAAGTCTGATCGTGGCTTAACCTAAATGATGTGTGACCTCATCATGAATGATAAGACAACAACAAAAACAGAGTATTAGGGTCAAAACACCAAGAAGGGCCTCAATGTGTCCCCTCAGATATCCACCGACAGAGAACGAGATGTTAAAACAATCAGCAGCAATGACTTCAAACTGAGTTTCAACACATTAAAGAAAGTGACTGTAAACGTCGTATAATGTTCATGTTTGACTCACCAAACATCTGGATGAAGGAGTTAAAAATGGACACAAAGAAGAGATGTGTTTAGATCGCCCTGGAGCTCAGGTTGGGAGTGAGGCCGGTTGTTGTCGCCGTGTGTGCCGCTCAGGAACCACATTCCACAGACGAGCCAAAATAAAGAGACATGCAGGAGGTCCTGGTCCACACTGATCCACCTCCGCCGGTCTACACCAGACTCAGCACACATCGGACATGACTGGAAGAACTGAAGTTCTCTGGGCAGATTTAGTTTGAACTGAGGGGAGATTTCCTTCAGGATTACGGGGGTCTATTGTCACAGCCAGTCCCCTCGTCTCATTGGCTCTGAAGGGGCTAATATGCTAATGGAGGGGATGAAATGCCGGACTCTTGTCTTGTCGTCTCCCCTCTTGTGCGGTGCATTTCTACCATCGCTATGGCAACAGGTTGCTCTCTGGGGGGGTGCGAGTGTTTTTTCCTGAATTGCCTTTTTAGGCAACGAGCAACTGGCCGAGTACGGACGTCAGTAACACGTGGAAACTATAACTTAACGCTACTTACTGAGGCCCAGTTTGTTGTGCTCATCCTGCCGGCTTCTGTTCAATGAATGTAGAACTAATTAATACACAACGAGAGGAGAACGCACACCAACATTCCTCTAAAGCAACAACCACTACGCAACAGCAACATATTTTAACATGAAATACTGCTGTTATAATGAAGACAATCTGCATGGATGTGTATGATGGTTAAAGCTAATGTTTAATGTTTAATGTTTGCCAAAGTTACACCAAGTTTTATGAAAGTCAGGGGACTAGTTTTTCTTTAATCCTGCAGACAAACAAACAAACAAAAGCTCCTCGGTGGTGCTAATAATAAACCTCATGCTCACTGGGCTAACATTAGCCACGTTAGCATTTGGACTGAAACTATTTTGACATTTTAGTTTAGATGAATTTATAATATTAGTATTTTACCTAATGACACAATTCATGTGTTCATTCATTGATTTATAACCTCAGTAAACATTGTAAACATGAGTTTATGGTCTCAATCTCTAGTTTCAAGTCTTCTTCAATACAGCATGATGTTCATTTAGTACATTATGGTCCATTTAGAGTCACACAGACCATAAAGCAGGGGATGCTTTAGGGCGGGGCTACACAGTGATTGACAGGTCTCTACCAGAGACGTATACGGCGTCTCTACGTCACTCCTCAGTCCATATATGGTCACTTCCTGTTCACTGGTTGCAAAAAAACAAGATGGCGACGGCCAAATCGCTGAAGTCAAAGCTTCAAAACGTCCACAAACCAATGAGTGACGTCACTTCTTTCATACAGTCTATGACGGTGAGATAATTCTGAAAACTAATAAAGTGAGTCAAGAAATTAACTCTTCTATACGAGAGAATAATAACTGAAGACAATAATCTCTTTTCCTTTCAAACATCCTTTTTTGAATTATACTTTGTGTTGATAAAGTTGAGGGAAGTTGCCGGTGAGATTCTCCATCGACTTCCATTATAAAAAAGACTTTTGGATTTCTATCACATAACAATATAACGTAACTATTAGTGAGCATCTGGTTCTGTATATGAAATAATTCCCCAAACAAAGAGCACCAACTGCTGTGCAGTTTGAATCAAATTATCCAACAAGCAATAAAATGCTCTAATTTGCAGGTCGTGAGTAAACTGAACTACTACGTCTGTTCTTCTGCCAATATGAACTGTCCAGATGTTACAGCTGTACAGATTATAGTTCAGATAACGACCACCCTAAATGACGGAAATGGAGGAGAACTCTGGTACTTGAGTGGTAAACATTATTAACGTGATGTGGCAGAGCAGCGAGGGGTCTGGTGACAGGTCAGAGAGCTGGTAAGGAGGCAATAAAACTCACAGAGATCTATTGTGAGGGACGCGATCAAGCATGCAGTCCAAACTGGGCTCTCATTGCGACAGCGAACGCTTCTTGTTTTTAGCAAATGGATCGTTAACGATATCTGGTTTTGATTTGAGCAAAGTGTGAGATTTTGGGACAGTATGAAGCAGAGAAATGCTGAGGTTGTTACACCCAACAGGTGAGCGCTGGGTTCCTGACAAAGAACCCCTTCAAGCAGACCCTACAATCAACCCAGTCATGTATTTCGGGTGAGAGAGGTGAACCGTGAGCGGCGTGTAATGACCAGCACATTCCTGAGCTCGGTGGCATTCCGGCTGTCAAGTCACCGGCTGTCTGCACTGACCCGGAGTCAGAAACACCTGGACACCTTCAGTCTGACGGTCTGGACAACATCTCTATGACAAAGTCCTGCACGTCTCAAACACCGTCTATTGTCACAATGCAGGTCGTTTTGGGGGAATTTTAACCTTAAACTGAGAGACAGTCTGTTAGGAGTGTAACATACCTCCACAGCAGAACATCACTTTGCTCTCGTGCTGGTTCTCCTGTCTGTCTCTATGAACTCATCTACTGCAGTAGAACCCTGACTCAGCAGTTTAGCCTCCCTTCACCTGTTAGAACAGGTGTTAAAGACAAGATTAGCTGAAGTCCCTCATCATGACAAACTGTGAACTGCAATGATCAACCAACCGTCACTCTATAAAAGTGTCATTTATTATATCGTAGCAGATCAAACATGCACATAACATGTTGTATGAGAAAGGATTACATGTTTATGTAATGTCATGCATGCTCTGACTGTTGCTCCCTCAGGGCGATCTTCCCCATAAACGTTCCTCAGTGCTGGTTTGTGAAGACAAAAGTATTTTATCTTGTTGTCCAATAGATAAAGTATCGCTGTTTCCCCAATGATGGAAACGCAGAAATCAAACACCGACGTCCAACAAGGATTTTTCCCCAGATTCACATCATGATAAATAACATGTATGTGTATTTATTTGTGTATTCTTTCTTTCATTAGACTCTATTTAATATAAATAAATATAGAAAATATTAAATATTGTCTTCTCGTCTAACTGCTGATATATACTTCAGTGTCTCACCTCATGAACGGAGCAAACCAAAAAGAAAACCGAGGGGGGTGCAAATAAGATTAAAACCAGTAAATCTCTAAACTAGGATTTCCTCAGCTGAGACTTTAACAATTTTAAGAAATCTGCTTACGACAATAATTCAGCACACAGCATTCCAGACATGCTACAAGGACTTATTAAGAAAAACAAAGAGCAGTAAATGTAGAAACACCCCCCCCCCCCCCCCACACACACACACACACGGGCCAATAAACTCTCCTCAGGTGTAATTGGATTGAGCACCAAACCTCTGTGCACGTTGTTGTAAGGTTCTTGATGCAGCAACAAGTGAAAGTTTTTGAGCACATTAATAAAGTCAAAGAGCTTCACATTTAAAGGGCCAGTGTGCAGCTTGTCCGGGAGTCTCTGTTAGATAAGAAATATAATATTCATGTTTTTATTAGTGTAGAATCACCAGAAACTTGGAATCGTTGTGTTTTCATTAGCTTAGAATGAGTCCTTCATATCTACAATAGGAGCAGGAGGCGGAGTCTGCCATGTTGCCCCTCCATGTTTCTACAGAAGCCCAGAATGGACAAACCAAACGCAGACTCTGGAGAGAGACTTCCATGTTATGTCACCTGAAGGCCACCGTAGTTCTGTACACGCTTGTGAACGTGAGTGTAAAACCGTGGAACCGCCAGCCTGACTTCTGTCGCTCCTAAAGTAGAGTTATTATGGTATGGATGAGCCTTACCACACACACACACACACGATTGTGACCATATTCGGCGCAGACCAAACAACCAATCAGTGTTTAAAGCAACAGGAGGAGAGCTACGTTAGCAGCACCGCTAACGGCTAACCAACAGGAGGTTCACTTCAGTTACACTATGATGCCTTCAGGCTCTGCTCAGTGAACATGAGTACTGGCTGAAGGTACATTATACCGTTATCATGATGTGTTCACATGTCATCTGTAAAATGTAGTTTTTGGTGATAAACTACAATGAATCCAGTAGTTTGAAGGAGATGTTTTCACGTTAATATAAAATAGATATTAGAGATGAATTATGAGATGTTTAACTTCTAACACGAGCTCTAAGAACATTATTATACAGCATTAAATATAATAATGAAGAGATTAGTTTTAAACCATAAAAATACAATCTTTTATTTAAATTACGAAAACAAAGTAAAAGTACAACATTTAGTATTTTTGATGGTTTACTGACTCGTTGAAATGAAAAAATAAATATTGTGGATTTAAATCAACCTCCACTATAGAGAGGAGGGATTGAAATTAATTATAAACTCATATCTCATAAACTACTTTATCACCTTCATACAAACCCTGTAAAGAAACAAGTCAAGTATTAAATGTGTTATAAAGAAACAAAGGTTGAATATAAACTATTTGAATTGACTGATAAATATTTACTCACATGTAGATTTTTAACATTTCTAAAGTTCATAAAAACAAACGGTTCTTCTTTGTTAAATCCTCAGACGCGTAGATCGTGTTTTTATCAGTGAACTATTGAGGAGAGAGAAGCCGCCGTCCTCCAATGATAAACATTGAAGCGTGTTCAGTGACTGTGGTTCCTCTGTAACCAGGAGGGGGAAACCAAACGCCACGCACAAACTTCAAGCTTCACGTTGTTAAAGTTTAATGATTCACTCTGATGTCACAGCTCAACGTACTGCCAAGGCCTCAAGGGAACCAGGGAGGAGGGCAGACCACAGCAGGGGGTCCTAAACTAGAGAGGTAGACAAAATAATGTGAACGCCTCGTGGAAAAAGAGTTTGGCTTCGGCTTTCCCCGCTGGAGTATCCAAGACATCCAAACTTTAGCTCAACACAGGCTCTGTCCATGTGCAGTTTAGTGACAGAATAGTAAAAAGAATTCAACCTCAAATTCTCCACATTTAACCAAATTACAACTTTTGGATTCAACGGTTATTAAAGCACAACAACAGAACGCATGAAGAAACAAAGTGGGATCATTACAGAGTTAGACTGGAAGCAGCAGTTAGTGTTGGCACGCTTTTAACTCATTTTGCCAGAAAACCTACAATTTGAACTGTTGTTTTTGATGTGCAGATGTTTTCAATGAGATGGTGAAAGTTTAGTGTGGACATTCCCTCTGTCGACACGCGGGAGTTTTGTGTCTGTTTCCCACAGATAGCCACACCTATCTGTCCTCTACGAGACGCTCTCCTGCACGACATCACCGCACCAGCAGCCTGGCATGAGTCACTGCATGCAGAGGAATAGTGACTCTCCCTTGTGCTGTCTGTAAAGAGACCACACCTGCAGACCGGGGGCAGGTTCTGACAGCTTCCTCATCCTCGTCCGGCTACCCGACCAGATCCCAGAGATAGGAAACAGAAAAAGGTGTTTCACGGCTCTCGCCTGCATGCTCGGGCACGGATTAAACCGTAACCAAACAGAACGCTGCACTGTAGAACAACCAGCTATCTACAGCTGGAGAGAAGAGAGAGAACAAACTAAAGCGGTTCATTCTGGAATGAGCCCACTTTGCTTTGTTCCACACTTGACTTTGTTATTGTGGTCGGTGTGAAGCGACAGCGAGAACAAACGGAACTCTTCAGCGCAGACGAGCCGAGAGAAGAAAAGAGTCCCGCGGGAGTAAAAGTCTTTGTAAAATGCAATAAGAACAATGAGACTTGTCCTTGTAAGGAAATGTGTTCCCCCATTTACAATTACCAGCATACCGAAGTGACAAAACCCAGATCCTTCAGTAAGGCCTCCTGCTCTCCTGGAGATGGACTTACTTCAGATTCTCTCTGTTTCAAGAGTAAAGAACACACGTTGCTGCTACGAGTCACATGGAAACTGATTAACAGCAGGGACATGTCTCATGATACTGCTGCTTGTTGGTCCTTAACAGTCCAATTCTCTGTTAACATCCAAGACAGAAGTTAGAAGAGAGAGACTTCACTCAAACTACAACTCAGCTGCCAGTTTATTAGGTACACCTGGCTAAGAAAGTAGGGTTGTTCATACGGAATCAAAAAGGTGTTGTTGTTCAATTCAGAGGCTGTAAGAGGAAGTTCACTGATATAAATAAGAGGACAATAGGTGTCATAGCAGGAGGTTTGTATTTGTTGGCAAAAACGTCTTCAAAGAATGTTTTCACTGAAACGCTTCAGCTCTCATAACTAAACTCACATATATTCCATTTCAACAGGAAACATGTCACACTGAGTTAAAGACGCTCTAACTGCCGTTCCATTGGAAGAATAAGACGGTAAATTGTGATTATTAGACCCTGAAAACTTGTTTTTTAAGTCCTAAACATTAAATATTCATGACTTGGGAAGAAAAGATCCATGAATTGTATTGAGAGTTTAATGCTTGTCTGCTTAATAAGGACTGTACGACGGCGTATCAGAGATATTGTAGGTAAAAATAATATAATATAACGGAGCCGAGAGAAGGCGGTTACATTCTGACTTCACAAAATAAACTTTGCAGAATCTCCGAGATCATAAACTCATAAATTTGCAGGAAAACACTGAAGTTAAAGTCACAAATTTATGAGAAAGAAACTCTTTGGCAGAAAACGTAGTTGATAAAAAGCCTCCATCGCTCACAGTAAGCACATGTTTGTGTTATTGTTAGAGACAGTAACACATCTTTGTTTCTACATCCCATAATAAACAGGTCTACGGGCAATAAAAGACAATAAGTGAGACTCGCAGCCACGGCCTCGTGGAGAGAGAAATGGTGAATGGACTTCCTTGTACGGGGGTTTGTTCAGGGATTACGTTATGATATGATACGAAAACAGAAAGAAAAGCGGACGGACACAGAGAGACAATGGGAGCAGTGTTTCATCACAACAAGGTCATGTGTGAGAAGGCCTCCGGGACCAGAGCTGACAAATGATTCATCGCTTACACAAGATATGAATGCCTAACAGTACCTCGGAGTCAATAAGTCACAGAGAAAGACTGAACGTAGTCCTGTAGTGAGGGCTCACTGAGGCACAGAGAGAGAAGATGTGCTGCAAATAAAACAATGCTAACTTATTACAAAAGGGGTGCGAGGCCGGCTGAGTCAGCGCCAGATTTGCATCGTAACTTCCTGCACTGCCTGCCTGTGATGTCACCCGCTCCCGCTCTTCCGTCTTTCGACTGGAGGAGAAACTGTGTCACACTCTGTGACCTCGCTTTGACTGCAGCTCGGTGCAACCCGGCAGAACAGGACCGTCCGGCTAACGAGAGCTGAGAAAGTCCACAAGACACTCTGAAGCTGCAAGATCCTCCGACTCCTCGGCTAGTTGGGAATGTTTCCAAAGTGACCTGTTATGTGGGGTGTGTGTGGGGGGGGACAGCAGCAGATGCACAGGTTTGGTTACCTACCGTTTCACCACCAGGCTGAGGGTCTTGTAGGAGCCCTTCACCAGGCAGATCGCCTCCTGTCTGAAGCCAGTCAGGGGAATCTCGTTGATGTTGACGAGCTCGTCTCCCACCTGGAGACTCACAGCTGCTGCCTGGCTGCCCTCCTCCACCTGGAGCACAAACACAGCAGAGAGGGAACTGAGACTTTAACACACACACACACACACACACACACACACACACACACACACACACACACACACACACACACACACACACACACACACACACACACACACACACACACACACACACACACACACACACACACACACACACACACACACACACACACACACACACACACACACACACACACACACACACTTCAGGATGCTAAAAACAAAGCTAGCTGGTTAGCGTGACACAGGGCGTCATTAGAACACGTGGTTTTCTCTCAAAGCTTCCTCCAGAAAATCTGTTTCTATATCAAGAATATGTTGGGTCCAGGCAGCAACCTCCGGTTCTGCCGAGTCAAGCCAAAGCTTCATGTGTTAAAGCTGCATTCTCTCTAGTGACCACCAGGGGGCGACTCCTCTGGTTGTATAGAAGTCTATGAGAAAATGACTCTACTTCTCTCTTGATTTATTCCCTCAGTAAACATTGTAAACATGAGTTTATGGTCTCAATCTCTAGTTTCAAGTCTTCTTCAATACAGCATGATGTTCATTTAGTACATTATGGTCCATTTAGAGTCAAACAGACCATAAAGCAGGGGATGCTTTAGGGCGGGGCTACACGGTGATTGACAGGTCTCTACCAGAGACGTATACGGCGTCTCTACGTCACTCCTCCTCAGTCCATATATGGTCACTTCCTGTTCACTGGTTGCAAAACAACAAGATGGCGACGGCCGAAATGCTGAACTCGAGGCTTCAAAAAAACAGTCATCGAACCGACGAGTGACGTCACAATGATTACGTCCACTAAATATAAATGATCATATGCAGAGGTAAAATTTCCTGTGTGTATAAATAGATTTAAATATATGTAACATTTAACATTCTATTTCTAAATTAACAACAATAACACTACTTGGAAACGCTCTTTAATAAGAGAAAACTAGATGAAACCAAAGTGTCTTAATGAACGTCTTCCACTGTATGTGGATGTTACTGTGATGGGACAGTAGGAGCAGAACTGGTGCTGCACACAGATTGAGGATTAAATGCGTTAAATGCACATTGTGCTAAATATTTATATTTATCAGAGTGGCCACAGAAGAACTCAGTTTATAAGAAGGTGCCAAAAGACGTCTTATGCCCGAGAGGTTCCCACCGCGGTGTTGTGACCTCGTACGACCTGACCTTGGTGCTACTTTAAAAGCTGCGATAAGCAAAGCGCCGAATATTTACTGTTGCTTTTAAAGCCTAATGTGGTTTATATTCTGCTAACGGGAGCTCGTGGAGTAACGTTCACTGCTTCAGATCAAAAGCTCCTCATGAGAATTAAAGAGACAAGAAGTCATTGTTGTCAGTGTTTACAAACCATCTTTAAGGAAGGAAATCATTCATCAAAGACAAAATCTTTACACTTCAACACATCTATTAAGTCGTAAATATTTTCAAATATATGAACTAATATTATTAACTACTACCAGCAGTTATGAATCCTTTCTTCATGGCTGTCGATGAATCAAAACCAGGGGAAGTATGACTATAAAGACAAAAAGCTAAGAAGGAAATGTGGGAGAAATGCACAGAACAAGCAGCAGACTCTTGTTGACATTCTTCATATATTTTCTACGGTAACCGAAGAAACGGTGTAGTGTTTGTTTGAGGGCCGACACCTGAAATAACACGTCTGTCAACGGGAAGTACAGCCTCTGTGGAGCCGGTCTATTACCCGTCAGAACCAGAACCTGTACCATATCAAACCTACAGAACTACAGCGTTCAGGTCACTGCTGTCCTCAGCGTGGAGAGAAAAGCAGCGCGATGTCGGCACATTAACACACAAACACTGAGCTCTGCAGCTGATCGTCACTTCTGCACTGGACCTGTGAGGGGGGGGGGGTGAGGGGGGGGGGGGGGGGGTATGACTCAACCACAGAGGTATGTGTACATTTACAGACCATTACGTCTGATATGGCCTTTATCCTCAGCACCAGACAACCAGAGCCAAGACAGCTCCTCAAAAGCCCCTTTTCCTTTTCTCCAGAGTACCAGTGTTCAGGCGTTTATGATGACTGGCTGGATTCCTGCGCTGGTCCTGATATGGAAGTGGATTTTGTAGAGAAACTGAATCACTGACTGATGCGTTTACAGTTTGAGTTTAAAATGGACACAAAACACCTCGGTTTCACTGAAGCAAGGTTGGTAACATTTAACCGAGGTGCACAAGCAGCAAGTGGACGTCACATTTAGGATCACTTCATGTCGGGCAAGATTAAAGGTGTAACATGTAAAAGCTGGTCACCTCCTCCACATCAATAGGAGGAAGCATTTCACCTCCATTACTGGGTCCATACCAGGAGGCCACCTCCGGTTCTGACTCCTCTGGTTGTATAGAAGTCTATGAGAAAATGACTCTACTTCTCTCTTGATTTATTACCTCAGTAAACATTGTAAACATGAGTTTATGGTCTCAATCTCTAGTTTCAAGTCTTCTTCAATACAGCATGATGTTCATTTAGTACATTATGGTCCATTTAGAGTCACACAGACCATAAAGCAGGGGATGCTTTAGGGCGGGGCTACACAGTGATTGACAGGTCTCTACCAGAGACGTATACGGCGTCTCTACGTCACTCCTCCTCAGTCCTAACAACCCAGCACAGTCTGTGGTTACTACCTCCAGAAACCTGACAAAGACGTTTTCTCGTTTCTGCCGCTTTGACTTTAATCCAAAGAACAAACTGTTAAAACGTACACGGACTCTGTGCCTCCAGCGGTATTGACAAGTCCTCAGTGCAGCGCTACGTCTTCTCATGTTGGACGTGAGGACAGACCGGACACTACAGTGACTCACCATCTACTCTCCAGGTACAAGTGGCAGTACAAGACAGGACGGGCCGTGGTAGCTGGCTAGCATGCTCATGTCAGTAGATCGTAGTCAACACTGTAACCAACGTTCGTTCATGTTCTTTAATGTTTTATATTCATATTCTGTCCATATCTTACAGGTTACACCTTTAAGGTGAGGTCTCAGCTAGTCTGGAGGCACAGTGCATGTTGTTTGTGCAGCAGTGTGGCTCGGTGATGTACTTGAATCAACAACAAAAGGAGCTCTATGGCACAGAGGAAGAAGATGCATTACGGTTTAGCACACAACACTGTTCAGTAGGATGTGTTCATTGCTAGTTTTGGCCTTTTCATGGAATTTGTCGCAGATAATAAAATATAGAATATCAGACCTTAAAGTATTGAAGGGAAATCAAAACGTTGAGACATTTAATCAGGTGGCAGTTTGTATCTGTGTTTGGGATCAGACCTCGCTGCTGAGCATAATCTTAACATTTATTTTTGGTTGGCTGAAGAAGTTTGATTCCATAAAAAGGTGTTTTTAGACTCAGCAGACAGGAAAGGTGAAGTGGAGCTCCAGAGAACAGTAGTTCAGAAGAACAAGAGAGAATATTCACTAAACTGATTGCATTACATTCATCTGGGCCGAACAAAGAAAGCAACAGTCCATCACTAAACTGACAGTCCAGTATCTGTTGAAATGTTTTCTACTATCCACAGCTCGTCAGGTCATCCGTGTGACAGCTTATGCTAAACAGCAGTCTGACCTCTATTCAAACAGGAAACACGACTCCACAATAAGATATAATTCAAGAGTGTAAATAAAAACAACAAACGCTGCCAAGCAGCAGCATAAGAGAAACCACGAGGGCCACAAACAGTCAGCGTGAACACAACACGAGAGGTCTCACCATGGCAGCCCGATCGTTGTGAGCCGCACCACGTCCTCTGTTTACCATCTTCCTCCAGACCATAATCAGTCACACTGCAGCCATCCTGGAGGCCCGAGTCTCCTCAGAAATAGCCTCACGTCTGTGAGGGACGTGAGGGGAAGGATGTGGTGGTGATGGGGTGAGGAATGCTGACAGATGTCCTGTGCAGCGAGCTGACGGGGCGCTGAACTCAGACCAGGGACGACGTTCACTGCTGTTTGACACCACATAAATAAACGCACCCATATCTGAGCTTTGCACACACCTTCTTGTGTAATATTTAAGTTGAATCTGTCTCTGTAAGTTAGACCGATGTTTTAAGCATCTTCTTGCAACTCTAGGTGACTATCGGCAACTTAAAACTAGTCACCGAGAGGCTGAGTCGTGGAGACGAACCTGCGGACGCGCTGGCAGTCAATGATTCACAGATCCAGTGGCTGAGTTTTGTGGTTATATTGTAGGCATCAAACAAACTCTTGCGCTGGATAACACACGTTCAAAAACGTTGAAAATACTTTCTCGAAGGAACGAAGGAAAGTACGAAGGAAATCGACAGCGATCAACAGCGTCAAACAATGACGAATACAAGCCGACGTAATGCTGCAGGTGACCAATCACGTAACCGCTGATCGGACCGGAAGACGCCCGCAGGAAGGAGAGCAGCAGCAACGACTGAAACACAACGTTATGTTTCACATGTAGTCACTCAACTAACCCACACCTGGTTGGTTTAGTGAAAGTAAATGTGTTTCTGTGGATACAGACAGACAGTCACTCATAGGACCCGTCATACTAGCAGCATGGTAGCTCACAACAGGGCCATTTAAGTGACACATCCACAACAACAACAGACTGTCTATAAGAAGAGGACGTAGTCGCGACGTCTCTCATTGGTTCGTGGACTGATGTTTTGAAGCCTCAAGTTCAGCAATTTCACCGTCGCCATGTTGTTTTTTTCACAACCAGTGCAGTCAAAGCTTCATGTCTTAAAGCTGCATTCTCTCTAGTGTCCACCAGGGGGAGACTCCTCTGGTGGTATAGAAGTCTATGAGAAAATGACTCTACTTCTCTCTTGATTTATTACCTCAGTAAACATTGTAAACATGAGTTTATGGTCTCAATCTCTAGTTTCAAGTCTTCTTCAATACAGCATGATGTTCATTTAGTACATTATGGTCCATTTAGAGTCAAACAGACCATAAAGCAGGGGATGCTTTAGGGCGGGGCTACACAGTGATTGACAGGTCTCTACCAGAGACGTATACGGCGTCTCTACGTCACTCCTCCTCAGTCCAGATATGGTCACTTCCTGTTCACTGGTTACAAAACAACAACATGGCGACGGCCGAAATGCTGAACTCGAGGCTTCAAAAAAGTCATCGAACCGACGAGTGACGTCACAATGATTACGTCCACTAAATATAAATGATCATATGCAGAGGTAAAATTTCCTGTGTGTATAAATAGATTTAAATATATGTAACATTTAACATTCTATTTCTAATTTAACAACAATAACACAACTTGGAAACGCTCTTTAATAAGAGAAAACTAGATGAAACCAAAGTGTCTTAATGAACGTCTTCCACGTCTTCCAATGAACGTCTTCCACTGTATGTGGATGTCGAGCCGAACTCGAGGCTTCAAAACATCAGTCCTCAAACCAATAAGTGACATCACGATGACTACGTCCTCTTCTTACATACAGTCTGTGCTTACGACCTCCAAAAACCGGACTTCTTCATCGGATTCGTTCTTGCTGCCTTCAGCCAGAACCCTTTTCTCTATGAGTCACCTTTGCCCCAGAGGTTGAGCAATCCTAAAAAACAGTCAAATCAAACCCATGAGGTTGTCACACAAAGGATTCAATAATTAGTAAAACCTGTTTACCTCTCGGTGATTTACCACAGCGTGTCGGAACAGAGACATTTCTGCAGTGTGAGCGCTGCCGGTTCTTTGAGAGCAAACTATATTCTTCCTGCACATAAAATGTGATTCTGGCACAGGATAATATACGTATGAGGTGCACATGCCCAGCTGTGTTGTGTAAAACAGGATTATATAAGTTTATTGAGACTCAGGACTTTAAGTCCACCAAGACCTTGAGCATAACCTGAGCTATGAGAGGAATGTTAAGAATTTTAATTAGATCCAGGATCTTTTTTTTTTACCAATACTCTAAACCTCTCAATAAGCTGTGGACACTTTAAAAAAAATCATCTTTCATTTCAGCAATTGGAAAGAATGCAGATAAAAAGCACACGCTTCAGCCCCCCGCGTGTTTCTGAGGTTAATACATGAAATTCAGAAAGCCTGCCAAAAGAGTAAAGCGAGTACTCAATGTTCACTACTAAAACAGAAAGACATGAACATCATAATGAGGTGTAATGAAGGAAGAACATGTCAATGCCAAGTGAGCATTTATGGTTATTAAAAGAAGGGGCGTAACCTGAGAAACAGTAAAATGGACTTCGGCTGAAGTAAACGTAGCCGTTGGAAACTTAACATAAAAATCAACATGTTTCTGTGTTACATGGTTGAACAGCACACAGTGATCTGTCTGCAGTCTGACTCGTCTATGACGGTGTTTTCTTACATTTCTCCTCCAGAAGAACAACATAAATACAGAGTTTTATTGTTAAATACAAATTAGACGCATTTTGATAGAAAATATCAAGTCTAACAAATATTGTGACCAGATTTTAGCTCCAACATCACCGACGATGTTCACATGAACACTTATATTCCACTATTAATCCAAATATGATATTCAGAAACTAACATAGCTCATGTAGATATAGCTCATATTCTGTATTAGTTCTTATAATAGATCATGTTGAGAGTAAATCATGTGTGATACGTTGATATTGTTCAGGTTCTAGGATCATTCTTTGGACATGTGTGTATATATGTATATGTATATACATATACACACACACACACACATGTACGTATATATACACACATGTATACAACTCATTCACTATCAGAGTCTCTCTCCTGTTTACCAGCAGCTCTGTGCGTTGAACACAAAGCAACTAGCCAACAGTTAGTAGAGCTGGAGTAGAGATGATGTCCAGAAGATCAGAAGGAGAAACATCATGAAGGACTTTGATATCAACAGGTTTACATGGACAAATATCTTTTAGAGAAGCTGTTTGAAGGAATGAAAGAGGTCCAACAAGTCCTCCACCTCTGGAACACGCTGAGAAACATCTGTTAGCTCCCGATGTTCACTGTGACATATTTAGACGTGATAAAAACATCCGTTAGCTCCCGATGTTCACTTTGACATATTTAGACGTGATAAAAACATCCGTTAGCTCCCGATGTTCACTTTGACATATTTAGACGTGATAAAAACATCAGTTAGCTCCCGATGTTCACTTTGACATATTTAGACGTGATAAAAACATCAGTTAGCTCCCGATGTTCACTGTGACATATTTAGACGTGATAAAAACATCCGTTAGCTCCCGATGTTCACTTTGACATATTTAGACGTGATAAAAACATCCGTTAGCTCCCGATGTTCACTTTGACATATTTAGACGTGATAAAAACATCCGTTAGCTCCCGATGTTCACTTTGACATATTTAGACGTGATAAAAACATCAGTTAGCTCCCGATGTTCACTGTGACATATTTAAACGTGATAAAAACATCCGTTAGCTCCCGATGTTCACTTTGACATATTTAGACGTGATAAAAACATCAGTTAGCTCCCGATGTTCACTTTGACATATTTAGACGTGATAAAAACATCCGTTAGCTCCCGATGTTCACTTTGACATATTTAGACGTGATAAAAACATCCGTTAGCTCCCGATGTTCACTTTGACATATTTAGACGTGATAAAAACATCCGTTAGCTCCCGATGTTCACTTTGACATATTTAGACGTGATAAAAACATCAGTTAGCTCCCGATGTTCACTTTGACATATTTAGACGTGATAAAAACATCAGTTAGCTCCCGATGTTCACTGTGACATATTTAGACGTGATAAAAACATCCGTTAGCTCCCGATGTTCACTTTGACATATTTAGACGTGATAAAAACATCCGTTAGCTCCCGATGTTCACTTTGACATATTTAGACGTGATAAAAACATCCGTTAGCTCCCGATGTTCACTTTGACATATTTAGACGTGATAAAAACATCAGTTAGCTCCCGATGTTCACTGTGACATATTTAAACGTGATAAAAACATCCGTTAGCTCCCGATGTTCACTTTGACATATTTAGACGTGATAAAAACATCAGTTAGCTCCCGATGTTCACTTTGACATATTTAGACGTGATAAAAACATCCGTTAGCTCCCGATGTTCACTTTGACATATTTAGACGTGATAAAAACATCCGTTAGCTCCCGATGTTCACTTTGACATATTTAGACGTGATAAAAACATCCGTTAGCTCCCGATGTTCACTTTGACATATTTAGACGTGATAAACGACGTCGACCCGTCAAACGCAGAAGAGAACGACGTCACCGTGGGATTCACTGAGGATGAGGAGGAGACATGAATATCTGAATATGAGCGGCTGCATGTAAACGGGAATATTAGTGTAATATTCAGCTTCATTAGCCATGTAAATAGCTTACTAGGAATATGGTCTAATAAGCACAAACAGAATATTTGGTGCACGTAAACGTAGTCATTGACTCATTTACTTACATTTTCTTATTCTGAATGTGACAATATTCTCACTTTAATCTGGGTCATGTAAACAGCACATTCAGTTTGGACATTAAGAATTATGCCTTAAATCAGAATGCAGCATGTTCAGACTAACGTGTGATACGTTGATAGTATTCAGATTACAGCACATTCACAATATCAACGTCTCCATTCTTACAGTTGCATACGGCCTCTCGCCCGTTCACTGCACAAACAACCATGAAAATCTATTTAATTTTATATTTATTAATGTTAACTGAATGAGATGAATACATATATATGGAAGGCTTTCAGCTCAGTTGCTCAGCTCAGTCCTTTTTCAGGATAAAAAGGTAGAAAACATAATATTTGTGCATGTAGACGTAGTCGGTGTCGTTCTTCCTAATCAGGTAGGACAGAAAACAACAGGACATAGAGCACAACCGACAATATGTTGTTTTCTACTGAAGTCACCCTCCAAAGATCAGGAACGAAGTGCACCAGGTAGTACTTAGAGGCACACTATGTCTGCAGTACACATGTATGTCAGACAGATGTTGGAGAGGCCTCAAACATTTGTTTGGGTATAAAGCAGATACTGGTTCGTAGACGTATTGTATACAGGCTACTATGTAAGGTTGTTATTTTTTGTAAAGAAAATAGGTTTACATGATCTAAATCACAGAAACAACTCAAACTAACTGTTTAAATAAATGGCCTTTACTCGGAGAGCCACTCCAGAAGAGCAAGAATCACTCTAATCCTCACTTAACTTATCCCATCATGCCATTCCAACGGGCTTCAGGCTGTCACAGATAATTCACCACATTTAGAAAATCAAGCAAAGCTCCTACATTCCTCCCCTGCTCCTGGTACCACGAGCTACTAGAATCCAACCCGGCACAGAAAATATGAGAACGCAAACGTCCAGGTGGGATCTGATAACACACACCAAAGCTAAAGTGACACAAAACCAAACTCTTGATGCCATTAAAAGACATTTGTTATGTTAAGTTTAGTCGATGAGGATCCAGACAGGAAGACTCGCTCAGAACACTATCAAAACGTATCTCAAAAGGTTGTGATTATACGGGAGAAAGGCTTGAGAGTAAAGACGTCTCAAAGAGTTCTGAGGAAATCAAATCTCACCGTCGGATGCAAACAGGTCCAGGTTTCGTTGGTCCTTGGAGGACCGATGTGGTGCTCATTGACAAAAACATTAACAGTGAACTGATGTCAATGTCAAGACCAAAAGAACCAGAGTCCAACCGGGCAATGGTTCACTCCACAACGTGATCTGCAGCTTTACAGCTTAAATACTTAAAATGGTCAGAATTCTTGTCATTTGAATTACATACTTGTAGTGGGGGTGGGGGGGGGGGGGGGGGGGGGGGGTGAAGGTGGTCCTAAGGGTTTCGCTCTAAACCATCATGTGGTGCCTCAGATCTGGAGTTTCGACCATCGAAGTTGGACTTTGGTACCGCTTTTGGGTCAACACAGAAAACGAGGAACAAAAAAGGGACACGGCTCCCGACGAACAGGGGGCTGTATTTTAACAAGTCACATTAACTAGCAAGGTCCTTTCTAGTTAATCATTACACAGTCAACAGAGAAGCTTACAGTGTGATGTCGGAGCTGATTGGGCTGCACTGTGTTTAGGTAATCTCTCCCTCTCACTGTATGCAGTGTGGCTCATATCACCCATTTAACAAAGTCATCCAACAACTACAAGATATATTGCATGTTCTGTTCAGGAGACAACCTCCGGTCAATGCTTCATGTGTTAAACCTGCATTCTCTCTAGTGTCCCCCAGGGGCGACTCCTCTGGTTGTATAGAAGTCTATGAGAAAATGACTCTACTTCTCTCTTGATTTATTACCTCAGTAAACATTGTAAACATGAGTTTATGGTCTCAATCTCTAGTTTCAAGTCTTCTTCAATACAGCATGATGTTCATTTAGTACATTATGGTCCATTTAGAGTCAAACAGACCATAAAGCAGGGGATGCTTTAGGGCGGGGCTACACAGTGATTGACAGGGCTCTACCAGAGACGTATACGGCGTCTCTACGTCACTCCTCCTCAGTCCAGATATGGTCACTTCCTGTTCACTGGTTGCAAAAAACAAGATGGCGACGGCCGAAATGCCAGACTCGAGGCTTCAAAACGTCCACAAACCAACAAGAGACATTTCAACAACTACGTCCACTTCTTATTTATACAGTCTGTGATCCTGTTGAATGTTTATCTTTTTAGAGCCCTGTACAGGTTATGATGTTTAAATGTTAGCTCACAAATGTTTCACTGGATAATTGCAAACTGTGACCTGCTGGTGGCGCTAGATGAAAAGTCAGGTAAACACCAAAGTCAGCAGAGTTCATCCTCTGCAGACAATGAACTTCTGTACAAAACTTCACAGCAAATCCATCCGGCAGTTGTTTAGATAAGTCCGTTCAGTGTAGACCATACTGACCGGCATTGTATGCTATGCTAGCCAAGCTAAAAACAACAAAAGAGAGTACTGTGTGTTCATATCATCCCTCTTGTATTTTGTTAGACGACGGCAACTAGTAAAATCATGAGTTTAACTGGTCTAGGTCATAAGCAGAGAGCAATATTTAACTTTGCCATCATCATCATGATGAAGGTCCCATATAGTTGATTTAAAATCATAATTAATTTGGTATCCTGTCGTACGTTCCTCTCATGGTGCAACTTCCAGTGAATTAAAGTGTATTATACACATTTGAAATCGACAATTGGAAATCGACAATTGGACATAAAAAAGCATTTCCGCTGGCAGCTAAAGCCCTGATCTTGAAATAAAAACTTTACCTTAGTTATGTGCAGAGGCTCTCGGTGCTCCAGTCCTCCCCTGAGGGTGAACCCCCACGGTGCTCCTCCCGACAGAAACACATCCACCAGCTTCCAGCTCTCCCCGTCTCTGCTCCTCTGATCCACATCTCCTGGTTTCTGCATCACACGCCAAAGACTCTCTGCTTCTGTGTAGCTCGACTCATGTTTGTATCCTGCAGCATCCATGCTGCAACTGTAAGAGTAGAGAAACAACAGCATGAAAACATGTCCAGACACAACATCACAATAAGCATTGTTCACTGAATGGCACTACTTTTAAAAGAGGCTCAATCTTGGGCCAAATCCACCTCTATGCTGATGACATCCCGCTGTAACTCCCTCTGAAATCTACCGTCCAGCTCTGCAAGAGCAGGATGCTACAGCTACATCTTCACCGCTGCCAAAGAAGATAATACCACCATCACCTCGGCATCGCTACACTCCTTGACGGTCAAGTTTTTAGAAAAGATGGAGGTTTTACTGCTCACTCTCACAGCTCAGCGAGGTGTGGCTCCACGTTACTGATCTTTTAAGTCCTCGTGAACCTGAGTGTGACCTGAAAACACAACTGACCATTCTACAACCATGATTAAAGCTAGAAGAAGAGAAGCTAGAAAACAATGCGAGGACTGATTCAAAATTCTCTCTTATCCTGTTAATTCTTATCTCCTAGTTTTTACTTTTGGACCTTGTTTTAGACCATGTGATTTTTATTGCTATTAATTTGTTTTAATTCTCTCCATATTTTAATACAGTGTTTCACAAATACCAGTACGAGTTTCCCTAGTGGTACATTAGGGTACTGCAGGGGTCAGTGAGCATAATTCCTAATATAATGACACGATAATAAGTTCAATAGACAATGTAAGTTAAAAAAAAAAATCACTATTTTCGATGGAATCGTTAACTGCTGTAAACTGTCAACAGCCGCAACTAACACAACTACAGTCACGTTTGCGCTGGTGAACTTAAAATATTTCAAAGGGGAACATTGTTTTAAACAGTTTAAGAGCCACTGGTTCAAGAGAAGCACTTTGTAATGTCTGCTTTTATCATTAGCGCTGCATCACTGTCAGTCTGTCTGATGAGGAAATAATACACCGTCAGCATTTAAAAAAAAAAGGAAATTAAATAAAAATCAAAGAATTCTTGGTTCTTAATAGATTAATAAAACCTGACACAACACTTGGACCAAAGTGGAACATGTTGGGCACAATAATAATATCACTGGATATATATTATTTATTTTGTCGAGAAACTAAATTTACATTTAAATAAACTTCTCAGGAAAAGAAATGTAGGAAGGATTTATCTTCTTTGGGATAAAGAACCAATTAATTTGTTACCCTCTAAGAAAAAGAAAGAAGACAAATTCAGACTTTTAAAATATTGTTTAGTATTTATACCAAAAACTATTTCAACACAAATGCCTCTCATTTGAAGAATTCAGCAGCTCACTTTATATCTAATGTCTTATATTTAAGATGTCTTACTTTCATCATAAGAATTAAATTACATAAGTGTTGAAATCAACTCCTCTTAAAGACACAAACTGAATGTGTTTGTAAATGTACAACAATATATAGCAAGTGATACATCATCAGCAATACATGCTTTATAAAACAGAGCACACAATGTAAACATAATAATAACCAAATAAAAGAAAAGGTTTCTTCTAATAACTCTAAAGCATCAATAATATGATTATGACCTACTGTCAGATGGTATGTTGTGTTTTTCTTTGTTCTAGTTATCTCAATAAATCCAGTGTCTTACTACATTTATGGATAAAAAGAAAATACCTAATCTATTAAGTATTCAACAGTTTTCTTATCCTACCCTGTGATTCTAAAAGAAATCAATATTAATCTAATCCTGGCAAAATGGGAGAGAAAAGATGTTTCATTCTATAGCTAAAACACTATATATATATATATATAAACATAACATGCATTTAAAAAACGTAAGTTGTGTCACGCAGATCCGTAACGCAGCGTGAACACCTGTCGTCACTCTGCAGGCTGACTGAAGCCGTAATGCTCTTAAAGTGAGAGAGAATTAAAAACACACCAACATAACGTGGAGCAGCACAATAGAAAGAAACTTCTTCTTCTTCTTCTGCCAAACAAACAGATAAACTGAGCTCACTTCAACAAGTACGTGTTTGTTAAAAAAATTAAGTAGTTTACAGACTCTTTGTGTCAAACAAACACTTCATAATGACATTAAAACAACTAGTTTTACTCCGATAATATCACAAAGGTCGTGTTTTTAAACCTTACCTGTGGATTCAACTTGAGGATAACCCGGTGATCACGACAGCTCTATCTCTGCTTTACGGTACACATACTTACATCTGTTTGTAACCTGTTTTATTGTTAAAATAATCACTTCTTTATAATAATAAAAAGCTTACTGGTCCGGTCGCTTTCAAGGGAAATAAGCAAAGAGTTTCCACCGGTTTAAAAGTCCGTAATCAGTCCGTAACATCCGACTTCATGATACAAACCCCGAGCACGACACACTGACACACTCAGGAGAGTTTAAATGAAGCTAAGCTAACCTAGCTCCCATCCACGGACAACGGGGATAACAAGTGGAGCGACGTACGACGCATGCGCGCCACCTACTGTCAGCTGGACAACAGGGATAACAAGTGGAGTGACATGCGACGCATGCGCGCCACCTACCGTTAGATAGCTGGTATTTAAAAGTTCTCCCATAAAGAAAGAGCGATAGATAGATAGAGGGATGGATAGAGGGATGGATAGACAGAGGGATAGACAGACATACAGACAGACAGACAGAGGGATAGATAGATAGAGAGATAGATAGAGATATGGATAGATAGAGGGATAGACAGACATACAGACAGAGAGATAGATAGACAGACAGACAGACAGAGAGATAGACAGAGGGATAGATAGATAGACAGAGAGATAGAGATAGAGAGATAGATCCACAAACATATTTTATTTTAACCTCAGACTTTTTAAATGTACTTTCGGGAGTTTGACACACGACGTTAGGTTTTACGGCAGGAAATAACAATTTAGCCTCCGTTAGCTTAGCGTTAGCTATTCGCTTTAGAAAGAGCGCGTACGTTTCCATAACAACCAGCAGGGTACGGGTAGACGTGAGGGCCAAACCTCAACACTTAACGCGGAATTGGTTGAAGACGCGCAGACGTCACCAGAATCACTCCTGTTAGTTTCAAACTGTCAGGAAATAGGACATCAAAACGTGGAGCATCTTAACAAACGTATGTGTTAAGTACAAACTATTTAAAGTACGTTGAAGAGCTGGGGGACTTGGCTTGGAGTGGAAAACAAAGATGTCCAAGAAGACGAGACAGCTGTTGATGTTGATGAAGAGGAGGAGAAGGACGTAAACAAACGAGAGGAAGATGTTCAGCAGCAGCTTCTCCACAAGGCGACAGGCTTCAGTGGTAAGTTTGATAAAGTTCATGGTGTGGAAACTTTTAGGGGAACTCAACTTTTACGTAACTGAGCCACGTGTCTGTCTCTTCTTATTGTTATGTTTTAGTTTGTTTAACATCTAGACCACATTGGACCAGGTCCAGATTAAAACCACTACACCTTAGTCTGGACTACATTAACCCAGAGAAGACGCACATCTTTAAACACAATTTCAGATTTGTGAAAGCTTTGATTAATGACAATGCAAAGAAAAAGAAGATTTCACTGTTTGTTAGTTTTTTCACATCTAGACCACATTGGACCAGATCCAGGACAACCCACTATACCTAGGGTACATCTCAAGTCTCTTAATTGCATCCCCGTTTGCCTCACTTGCGTCCTTTCCTTGCGTCTTAGTCCCTCCCACCAGGGATGCATGGAGGAAACCATGCGAGGTGAGAGGAACGAGGAAATATGTGTTAACAGACGTCCTTTCCTCAGTTGCGTCACGTGAAGCGACGTCTGTTACTGATGACGGAGGATCAGATGATCAGCTGATCACAGCTGATCAGCTGTCAGTCGGCTTTAACAGCTGGAGAGACTTTTGATAAGTTTGTGTGTGTTCACATGATCACTGTACTTAATAACAGTAACTAATAACACTAATAACTAATAAAGACACACAGTAATCACCACTGTAGAGGTGTTTCTCTCTGTAGTCTGTTAACAAACTGTGTTCTGTTTATAAGCTCAGGATCCATTTCTACCGGCGGAATGCGATCGTCTTATTTATGAATTATTTGCGTCTGTACGTTTTGAAATTCAGATTGTGACGTCGATATTAAATAACCCAGAATATGATTATTGTTTCTCTTAAATGATAAAACTCATCAAACCCGACAATCAGGAATGAAATGATGATAAATGATGTAAAAAGTGTTTCGTCTCTCTCTCTCTCTCTCTCTCTCTCTCTATATATATATATATATATATATATGTTTCGTCTCTCCAGTTCCCTCTGACTTTAATTGTTTCCATAATAAAAGTTCAGATCATGAAAACACAAATCTTTCTAATAAATGCAGAAAGTTGTTTGTGGTCCTTTTGTTGTTCAGACTACAATGAACATTTATTTAAACCAGATGTTGAATCAGAAAACGAATCAAATATAAAGCTTGAGTTTAATCTGTGACCGTCTTCACTGTTTACATGTTGAAAAAAATCTCATCAGTCCGATCGGCTGCAGCGTCCAATCACATGACTGATGAACAGTGAGGGGGCGTGTCGGCCGGTAAAACACTTCCTGGAAGTCTGTTCTCGTGGGTCCTCGCTCATGGCTCCTCAGAGATCCCTCCTCTCTCCTCTCTCCTCAGAGATCCCTCCTCCCTCCTCTCTCCTCTCTCCTCAGAGATCCCTCCTCTCTCCTCTCTCCTCGCTCCTCAGAGCAGAAATAAGAGCTTTGGGACGGCCGTCAACATGGCGGCGCAGAACAACTTCCGGTTCGAGCGAGGAGCGAGGAAATGAGAATTAAGAGACTTGGGATGCACCCATGGTAAGGCCTGTTTTAAATCTATTAATAATGTTTTTAAAGTTCATTGTTTGAGTTTAAAGTGTGTTTAAAGGAAACAGGACATCACTGTAAATGCACCAGTTAGCCAAGAGGCTCATTTTTATCTGTAGTCTCTGAACAGATGTTACAAAGTCACCATAAAAAACAGAATATAAGATTAAAAATTACAAAGTTATGAATCATTTATCCTTTTATTAGCATTGAGAAACAAAATAAAATAAGAAAGAATATTAATATGAGTAGAAACGTCATTCAGTACAACATTATGAAGTACTATAAAGACATGAAACTCATAAAACAATAACAAGCTCAGCAAAAATGAGGGATGATTATGTTAATAGAAACATGGACTAAAGACAAGATTATGCTGCATTGTTAGGTATTAAAAACATACATGTTAAAAAAAGACTTTTGAGTTTCAAGCGTAAGATTATATAACAGAGTAAACTTTCAAATATAAGTACACTTCATCAAGGTTATTGACTCCTCCCTTTAGGAGGGAGGAGTCCTATTCTTGAGCAATACAAAGGTTATAGTAAAATAACAAAAGATCTGCGTGTGTGTGTGTGTGTGAGTGTGTGAGTGTGTGTGTGTGTCATGATGAATAGGCCAAAGGGCTGCATCTGTGTCCGCTATCAAGATGATCTCATTTACTCATCTTAACCATGGGTGATTATAAAAGCATATCTGATCACACATGAATACATGAATGAACATCACTGAAACATTATCATCATTAAATGAACACATGATCAGTAAGAATACAAACCAAAGAATGAAAAGTTAAATCATGACACATTCTGAGTGACTGTGAGCTCAGTAATCGCTCAGAAATCAATAGTAACTTATTGAGTAGAACAAACTTGAATGTATCAAGTAAAGAAGACTAGAAACACTGCTGACGAGGCTCTTTCTATCTCAAGGTAGAAGAGCCGAGCTGCATGAAGTCAGTCAGGTGATCAAACCACAGAAGGCTTCATGGCTGAGCTTTAGGTCTCACTTCCTGATTGACGTCCTCACTACAGCTGCTCCACAAGTTCACCTCTTTAACACAAGTGATGTTTGACATCAGTCCTTAAACCTGCAGATTCCTCCCCAATCATTTGGACTCTTTCAGGTCCTCATTAGTTTCTCACGTTATACCTGATCTGTGCTGTTTGAAAACCCAGCAGCTCTCTTTCATTGAATCAACAGCTGAGTTGGTTCTTGATCAGTAGTTTGGTTCAAACTTCTTTTGATTTGTTTCTATGAGTTTCATCAAACTAGCACACAGTCAGTGATGAATGAAGTAAGAGTGAACAACACGACGTGAAGAACGAAGCTGCATGTAACTAATCCTTCATTTGATACAGTGTTCTGATGGATTTGGATATGTTTACTTTGACGTGATGTTTATGTGCTTTATTATCTAGAATCATCCAAAACTTTGATTTACAGACTGAACTATCTGGTCAGCAGAGAGAACGTTTCTCTAGCAGGAGGAGACTCCGTCCTCCAGAGAACACAGAGACACTGAGGAACCAGAGCTGGATGTGGACCAGAACCTGGACCTGAACCCAAAGCCAGGATAAAGAGGTTCAGTGAATGTGGTGTTGATGGTGTGGAGGTGGATCAGTGTGTCAGAGGAGACTCTGTAGAAGGACAGAGAGCCAGCAGGACAGTCCACATACACTGCTACTCTACCAGAGGAGGAGGAGGAGGAGGAGGAGGAGGAGGAGGAGGAGGAGGAGGAGGAGGAGGAGGTGGTGGGTGTTCTTGTCTGATTGTGATAGACATAGTAATGACCACCAGAGCATCTCAGACTCCAGGACTGATCATTCTCTCCAAACACACAGTCATCACCGTCTCCTCTCCTCCTCATTCCTCTGTAACTCACTGATATTTTAACCTCTCCTCTCCACTCGACCTCCCAGTAACAGCGACCAGTCAGACCAGTACTACACAGCAGCTGAGACCTGACATCAAACCTGTCTGGATGATCAGGATATGACTGATCCTCCTCCACATGTGTCACCTTCCTGTTGTTGTCAGACAGTGTGAGGTTTCTGTTCACTGTGTTTGTGTCGAGTGTGAGTTCACAGGAATCTGACGGAGAGAACAAGACACAATACAGCTGCAGTTATTAATCTATCATGTGTTTGATGATGACATCAGAGATGTGAATGAGTGATGTCACAGTTTGAAGATGCTTTGTTTTCATGAATCAAACTCAAAGCACACTTACACTTCCTCAGACCTGGTCTGGACCATCGGGCTCCAGCAGGCTCCACCCTGAAAGGAGGAGGGGGGTCAGAGCAGCATGGAGACATGGACATTACATCGCTCTCACACACAGAGCTTTGTTATTCATGTTCACATGGAGCACTTATTATTCATCAGCTCATACTCTTTGACTTCACTGGAGCTTCTTCTGATTGGCCCATGACGACAGCTCATTATGTTCACTTATTCATGATGTATTATTATCAGTATTATATTGACCATCATCCATTTCACACTCAGTTTCCTCTACAGTCAGTCAGTGAATCACATGTTTAAACCTGCATCGATTGATTTCTTTGTCCACTTGTGGTTCAGTGAAAACAAGCTGTGAACACAACATGTGACATCTTATCAGCTTATAAAGTAGTTGTGTCTCACATGATATCAACAGCTGCTTCCACATCCAGCAGTTACACATCAGCATGATGACTCATCAGGAGTCTTTGTGTTTGTGTCTCCTGATGAATGGAAGTCCACTACTCTCTCTCTTGTAGCTCTGTGTTTGGTCTCCAGCACCTCCTGAGGGAAACATCTGTCTCTTTAGCTGCTAAATGCTCCACTATGTTCACCAGCTCGTCTCTAACTGAGTCTGTCTGCTGTCTGCTGCTGAGCAGGCAGTGAACAGTGGCTTCATCACAGCTTGTTGGACGAAAACAGCTGCTGCTGGAAACACTGAGACTCAACCAAACAGGAAATGTGCTGCAGAACCAAAACTAGGAGCTAAAAGAGGCTAAAACGCTGTGTAGAGCTGCAGAGATGGAGACAGTTCTCTGTGGGTTCATCACCACCACACGACTCTTCACCATCACACAGAGTCAGCTGATCCGTTGTCGATATAGAAGTATTGATTGTTGGATGTTTTGGTCCTGACAAGCGACCTCTTGTGTTTGTGTAATAATGACGGTTCTCTCTCAGAAGTAAAGGAGAAAGTAGCCGAAGTAGTCTGTGGCCGACTGTCACCTGTAGTTTCAACAAGTCGACTCTTATCAGCCAGGGAACTGGCTCTCAGTGCAAAACAAACCAAAACCAGGTAAAGCTGAACTCCTTTAAAACAGCAAAACATTCCTATTGTGATGATTCATCAAGACGGTTTAAACAGATTGTTTCTTTGTCCGTTTGTCTTTTCACAATAATGTCTGGACTAAAGGGCAACACACACGAGCATCAACACATCCAACTATTGTTTGATATGCGTCCCCAAACTGCAGCGTGATGACGTTGATGCATGTCAACCCACCATGATGCCCGTCAGCGTGTCAGGATACACCACTGTCCTATTTTCTAATGTTGAAACAAGACAACGCTCCAGAAAAACAACAGATTCATCACCTTCCCTCCCTGTTGTGTCTCATGCTGGCTACTGTTCCCTGACTACTTCTGTCTGTGTTGATGGTCTGATGTGGGACACAAACAGTCTGATGAGTCTCTGGTAGTTTGATGTCAGCTTGGTGTGTCAGAGTCATATTAACCAGGCTGACAGTGTGACAGAGAAAAGTCTCCAGCTCTACCTCCTCCATCAGACTGTTGTCTGTGGCTGCAGCAGGCCTCTTCATACCTGAGAGTTTTCAGTCTCCAGTGTGGATCCTTCAGTCCATCAGACAGCAGGTTCACTCCTGAGTCTCCTGGGTGATTGTAGCTCAGGTCCAGCTCTCTCAGATGGGAGTGGTTGGAGCTCAGAGCTGAGGTCAGAGAAGCACAGCCTTCCTCTGTGATCAGACAGCCTGACAGGCTGCAAACACACAAAACAACACACACGTCACATGATCTGAGGGAACTGTGAGGGCTGGAAGGTTTATGTTTATTACTGTCATCACCAATCTGTTTGTGTGTAAACTTTAAACTTAGTACTTAGTCCAAGAAAAGTAATTCACAGGGTCACCTGAGAGTCTCCAGTGTACAATGTGGACTCTCCAGTCCTCCAGACAGCAGATTCACTCCTGAATCCTGCAGGTCGTTGTTACTCAGGTCCATCTCTCTCAGATGGGAGGGGTTGGAGCTCAGAGCTGAGGTCAGAGAAGCACAGCCTTCCTCTGTGATCAGACAGCCTGACAGGCTGCAAACACACAAAACAACACACACGTCACATGATCTGAGGGAACTGTGAGGGCTGGAAGGTTTATGTTTATTACTGTCATCACCAATCTGTTTGTGTGTAAACTTTAAACTTAGTACTTAGTCCAAGAAAAGTAATTCACAGGGTCACCTGAGAGTCTCCAGTGTACAATGTGGACTCTCCAGTCCTCCAGACAGCAGCTTCACTCCTGAATCCTGCAGGTTGTTGTTACTCAGGTCCATCTCTCTCAGACTAGAGGACTGGGAGCTGAGAACTGAGGACAGAGCTTCACAGCTTCTCTCTGAGAGGTTACAGCCACTCAGTCTGAAGAGACAATGATGAAGAAAAAAATAAACAATAAGTAGAAATGATAGCAGCGTATTTAAGTTATGATATATGAATCTAACTCTCTCTGTACGTACAGAGCTTTGTTGGAGGCTTTGACCACTGGCAGCAGCCTCAGAAGAGCCTCCTCTGAAGCAGAGTATTTCTTCAGGTCAAACACGTCCAGATCTTTATCTGATGACAGTAAGATGAAGACCAGAGCTGACCACTGAGCAGGAGACAGTTTATCTGTGGAGAGACGTCCTGACCTCAGGGCCTGTTGGATCTCCTCCACTAGAGAACCATCATTCAGTTCATTCAGACAGTGGAACAGATTGATGCTTTTCTCTGGAGACACATTCTCACTGATCTTCTTCTTGATGTACTGGACTGTTCTCTGATTGGTCTGTGAGCTACTTCCTGTCTGTGTCAGCAGACCTCGTAGGAGAGTCTGATTGGTCTCCAGTGAAAGACCCAGGAGGAAGCGGAGGAACAAGTCCAGGTGTCCATTTGGACTCAGTAAGGCCTTGTCCACAGCACTCTGGTAGAGATGTGTTAGTTCAGGTTTGTCTCCAGAGACTTCAGACAACTGGGAGGTTGTTTGTTCTTCTGACAGCAGATTGACTCCAGAGTTGATGAAGGTCAGATGGACATGAAGAGCAGCCAGAAACTCCTGAACACTCAGATGGACGAAGCAGAAGACCGTGTCCTGGTACAGTCCTCTCTCCTCTCTAAAGATCTGTGTGAACACTCCTGAGTACACTGAGGCTGCTCTGATATCGATGCCACACTCTGTAAGGTCGGATTCATAGAAGATCAGGTTGCCTTTCTGCAGCTCATCAAAAGCCAGTTTTCCCAGAGACTCAGTCATCTCCCTGCTCTCTGGACTCCAGTGTGGATCTGTCTCAGGTCCTCCATCATACTTGACCTTCTTCAGTTTGGACTGAACCACCAGGAAGTGGATGTACATCTCAGTCAGGGTCTTGGGCAGCTCTCCTCCCTCTCTGGTCTTCAACACATCCTCCAGAACTGTAGCAGTGATCCAGCAGAAGACTGGGATGTGGCACATGATGTGGAGGCTTCGTGAGGTCTTGATGTGGGAGATGATCTTGCTGAACTGCTCCTTATCTCTGAATCTCTTCCTGAAGTAATCCTCCTTCTGTGGGTCAGTGAACCCTCTGACCTCTGTCACCATGTCAACACACTCAGCAGGGATCTGATTGGCTGCTGCAGGTCGTGTGGTTATCCAGAGGCGAGCAGAGGGAAGCAGTTTCCCCTTGAAGAGGTTTGTCAGCAGCACATCCACTGAGGTGGACTCTGTAACATCAGTCAGGACCTCATTGTGGTGGAAGTCCAGAGGAAGTCGACACTCATCCAGACCATCAAAGATGAACAGAACCAGGAACTCTTCAAACCTGCAGATTCCTGCTTCTTTGGTTTCACTGAAGAAGTGATGAACAAGTTCCACCAAGCTGAACTGTTTCTCTTTCAGCACATTCAGCTCTCTGAAAGTGAATGGAAATGTGAACTGTATGTCCTGGTGGTCTTTGCCTTCAGCCCAGTCCAGAGTGAACTTCTGTGTTAGGACTGTTTTCCCAATGCCAGCCACTCCCTTTGTCATCACTGTTCTGATTGGTTCCTCTCTTCCAGGTGAGGCTTTAAAGAGGTCTTCTTGTCTGATGGTTGTTTCTGGTCTGTGTGGTTTCCTGGATGCTGTTTCAATCTGTCTGACCTCATGTTCATCATTGACCTCTGCAGTCCCTCCCTCTGTGATGTAGAGCTCTGTGTACATCTGATTCAGAAGGGTTGGGTTTCCTGCTTTAGCGATCCCCTCAAACACACACTGGAACTTCTTCTTCAGGTTAGATTTGAGTTCATGCTGACAAACTCTAGGATGACTTCCTGAATAAAAACAAAGAACATCAATGAATAAATTATTAGACAAATATGTCAACATATCTGAATATATGTTGGTCCATCTCTTGAGACATTAGTAAACGTCCCATTGATCCAGCATGTTAAATCTTTAGAGAAATCCTCTTACTGCTCTGCAGACAGTCAGCCAGCTCCTCCTGCTTCATTCTCCTCAGGAAGTTTACTGTGATCTTCTCTAACGCCTCTCTGCTGCTCCTCCTCTGCTCTTCATCCTCACCGTCCAGCACCTCCTCATCCTCCTTCTGACTCTCTAAGCATTCTTGGTAATCTGAACTCACAACCTTCTGGATCTTCTTCAGCTCGTTCTTCACAAAAGTGGAGATGTTCTCCTCCAGCAGCTGGAACAGAATATTCTATGAATGACACAAACTAAAACCATGGAACCAAACATCAGATCCATGTTGGACAGACTGACGATCCACTGGTCTACAAAGTGCAGCATGGAGATGATTGTGAACAGAATAGATGTAAAAGTAGTTGTACATGTACAGACCATAAATATGGAGTCCAGGTGTGTTTGATGCTGCTGGGCAGACTGACCTCTGGGAACCGCTGAGCTCTCCTGGTCCTCTCTGTGGAGGAATCATGAAGAATCAGCTCACATTGTGTTTGTACCAAAAACACAAATACAACAATTAGTTAAAGATGTTGTGTTCTGTTGATTGATCACAATGAAAACCAGATGCTTATCTCTGCTTTTATTGGACAGTGAAAGTTATTTTATTGGCAGCATGGTATTGTCAAAAATGATATCGTAGGTCAAATTCATACCGGTTTACTTTATATACCTTCTATACCTTCCCCCCCGAGATACAACTACAACTAGAATCACATGTGTAGTGACTGATTCCAGCAACTAGCCACTCGGCTGGGTGCGGGAGAAGATCCTGTTCTTTACTCGCTACAACAAAGAGATTCCAGGCGTTTCACACTTTTGGGTGAGGTTCCCATTTAATTAGTGTTCACAGATGATATACAATAGGATAGCGCTTATCTTCCTGGTCTCCATCTGGCGTGTCTGGCTTGCGGTAAAAACCGTGCGATCTCCCCGTCACCCATGCCTCATTATCTGTCAGTTGCACCTGTGCCCCATATATCAATTACCTGCCGCAATACTCCACACTGCCACCCGTGGTCAACCTGAGATAGGCTCCTAATTCAAACATATAATACACAGACATAACTAATGGCTCCTACAACATGTGATGTGATACTTTTTCATATTAGGTGTAGTTTCTATTCTACCATTGTGTTGTTAGTCAGATGTACCAAGACTTAATGCTGTTGATCTGCCATCATTGAAGCAAAGGGTCTGTATTTGGTTTTGGCCACAGCACCATTGGGGAGACTTCCTCCTCCGAGTCTTTTCTCCAGACCTCTGCAACTAGAGTCAGGATTATATCCAGAATGCTACTTGAAGTTAATCAGACGATCTTTAGACCGATCACTCTTCATGGACACACAGCTGGGTCCAGGAGACGTTTCTCTCTGCTGCTGTGAACTGATAGAAACACTGACATTACATCATCATCATCATTCAATTATGAAGAATCGGCTCACATTGCGTCTGTCCAGGGAGCTACACGTGATCCGTCCTCTTTGTTTACCTTTTGTTTTACGTCTCCATGCGTCCACTGGTTACCCCGTGTTTAACGTCACATTGCAATGAATTGTGGGTAATTCCCTTTGGCAAAGTCTGCATCCAATAATGACTTACGGAAAGGGTTCATAAAGGGCTCAAAATGTCTGCCAGAGAGCCTCAAACACTCGATGATTTGACAGTGAGACAGAATTAAACCCTGACGGACTTTACGGGAACGAGCCTCAAAGTCTGTAAGGGTGGAGATTGGGATTGGGCCAATGTCAACCTCATCTCACCTCTCCTATGTACACAACTGCTCTGTAACGATGAGTATTAATGTGATATCTCATTAGAAAGCTACGGTTCTTGTAATTCGATTTCTGCAAACCATTTCAAGATACAATAACAACAGCAGGTACAGTTAACGTCTCTGTCAAACAAGCACTCCAAAAACAGCCGATAAAATATCACCGTGACTCACCGATTATGATTCATAACGTCCCCCTTGTGCATGCTAGTCCAGCAAAAACGGTCTTGTTTGATCGCTAAGGGTCCACTCGGTCGAATCCAGTAAAATATTTAGTCCAAAACACATTAGTACGTCCATAAAGACCCACGGGGGGCTGTTGCATCATTTCAAATTAGCCAGCAGATATGATAACTCGCGATCATAATTCGGTCTAATTTCACTTTTCATGTCAACAGAGCGGAGATTTTCATCGCAAAATGGAGGCTGCATTCCGCCGGTTAGATTGACACCTCATTTGACCCAATAGGAGCCTCTATAGCCCGGTCACATTCTGGAACAGCCAACGACAGTCCGCTTTGGAAGACAATGCCCGCCTCTCTTCTTTGGGTAAAGCTCGAGCCAATTGGAAACAGATCCTGTTCAAACTCAGGCTCAATATAGCCAATGAAATTACGAAGACAAGGATTTGCAGATTCAGCAGATTGCATGCCGGGAAAGTTTTCAAAACTGAAATTGTAAACCGTGAGTCAGGTACCTGAGACCGATTATCAAGAGCAAAGTCTGGTTCATGAGAATTTTCAAGAATCTGTAAAAGTTGACAATGGTTAAATATGATTTAGTCAACCATACATTTACATAAATAAACTATACTTTGAATTTCGGACATGTAGTTTATCGTAGTATATGCATTTTGATGTGGTGATGCAAGCGGCCGCACTCTTGTAAAATATTAATTTTCTGTCGTATTGTTATCAAATTCTAACTTCTACCAGGTCTCATGACTGCATCCTACCGTACCAGTGTATTTTCCAAGTCATAAGTCCCAGCCATAGATAACTGCTGCCATCTGTTGGCCAAAACAAACCCAGGTGGAAAAATAAACCTTTTTCATTGTGTTTTAAACCCCATAGCTCAATGCCAGTAGCACTTACAGTGATTCTGACTGTTTGTGAAGAAACTTCAGAGTGTTACCGTTCAATAGAGACTAAAACCATACATGTACTCCCAATGGTTCAATAAGAGCTGTCAGTTTACTTTGGGCACGCCGTGGATAGGTGTTTTAGGCAAATTTTACAGGAGTGATAAGAGGTTGGCATCAGTGATGTGGTGCTGGATTGGTTGATGTCTTATCTGTTGAATTGGTCCTTTTCTGTAATGCTTGGAGAGGCCTCCTCTCTTCTGTGGGGTCCCTCAGGGGTCTATATTGGGTCCCCTCCTGTTTACCATGTACATGTTACCACTAGGACTCATCATACGTCAACACAATACAGAGTTTCATTGCTACACAGATGATACCCAGTTGTACATCCCATTAAGCCTGGCTCCAGCACTGTTTCATGTATCATGTCCTGCCGACATTAGAAATTGGATGTCCGAAAACTTCCTGGAACTAAATGACTCCAAATATGAAGTAGTTATAATGACCCCTGCTGGCCCCTTTCTGCATTAATGATCTCTGCTCAAGTCTGGGAGCTTTATCTAATAATGTTCAGCATGAAGCCTCAACCTGGGTGTTATTTCTGACTCTGACTTGACTTTTGATGCTCAGGTGACCAAAGTTGTGCAGATCTGCTTTACACAATTGAGACAGCGAAGCAAAATCAGGTCATTCCTTTGACCTTTGACCTGAGAGAGTCATTCATGCTTTCATCTCCTCCAGACTCGACTATTGCGATGCACTTCAATCTGGTATCAGCAGGAGAAACATTCCATTAGAGGAAGTAACTGAATGGGGGTGCAGACAGTTATTAACCACAGAATGTTTAGGTCAGGAACAGAAACAGATGTGTTAGTGAGGACTCATCCTACCCCCCCACCCTTGTGCACTGGTCCTTTATAAGATGTAGAAACCTGCACACGGGGCTCTTCATCCCTCAGACTGCACACAGGAGCTCAGTGGGATGATTGAACCTTCTCTGCACAGAGAATAAATACTACAAAGACAAACTTTCTTTTCTCATATTTCCTCATTTCAGTATTATAGCACTCACTCGTACTATTATATAGTTCTTACACCACACCGTACTAACGGGCCTTTGCTGTCCGGGCCCTCAGCTGTGGAACTCTCTTCTGAAAATTCAGTTTCCTCTTTAAATCTCTTCTGAAGACTCACTTTTACCATTTGGCTTATTTTTACATGTTTATTTATTTAAATCTTATTTTACCGGTTTGATTGTGTTTCTTATTTGGTTTTATGTTTTATTGTGAAGCACTTTGTAACTTTGTTTTGGAAAGGTGCTATTTAAATAAAGTTATTATTGTCGTCATCATCATCATCATCATCATCATCATCAGTTTGAAATCCTCACCTTTGATCAACAGAGTGGCGTCCATCTTTGAAGCCTACAAAATAAGGCATAGACCGGTCACTCTTCATGGACACACAGCTGGGTCCAGGTCCAGGTCCAGGTAGAGGTTCAGGTCCAGGTCCCTGATGGATCCTGGTCACATGTGTAGAAACAGAGTCAGTGAATGAAAGACTTTGAGTCATGGACAGGTAGAGATGGTCATCTCACCTCTGAGCTTCGGTGTGGCTGGTCTTAGAGGGAGGGACTCCCTCCTCTCTGTCCTCACACTGATTCATAGCAGAGTCCACACCTTCACACAAACACAACAACATTATTTATCTTCATCATGACAAACACACACAGCTCATTCACCTCAATACTAAAGACACTCATGGGACAGTTTCCATGTTGTTGTCACTCTGAGCTGCAGAGTCCTCTCTAAGAGATGACGTTCACAATGCTCTTCAGTCTGTTGGCTTGTTTGAAGACGAGAGGAAGACTCTTCATGTGGCTTTTTATTGGCCTTTCTTTGGGGATGATGTCACTTTTCATGTCTCTGTGACGTCATCAGGGCCGATGGATATCAAACAGGAAGCTGTTTATAACAGGTGAGGCTGATAACGACCTCAGTAACATTGGATGTGATGTTTGAGGCCCACATGGAGAAATACACGCTTCCTTCACTTGCGTCCTTTCCTTCCTTCCTTATTCCAGTCCACCACTGCGGTGAAACCAGCCGCCCCCTTTACGGTGAAGCAGAGGAACAGATGTGGGCCATCTGAGGAACAGATGGGGGCGACCGTGGCTTAAGAGGGTTGTCTGGTAACCGCATGGTCAATGGTTCGATCCTCGACTGGGACGTGTCACGTGTCGTAGTGTCCCTGAGCAAAACACTGAACCCCCGGCTCCCCGGGCGCCTGTCATTGGCAGCCCACTGCTCCCTATATACAGGGATGGGTCAAATGCAGAAGTCAAATTTCGTGTATGTGTATATGACAATAAAAAGGGTTTCTATTAAAAAAACAGATGAGGAACAGATGTGGGGAGCCGATGGAAGTCTCACAACAAGAAGTTACAGAAATACTTGATGTTTGTCTTCAATGAAGTGAATAGAAATGGAGTTGAAGCTGGAAGCAGCATTGATGGTCCTCCCACCCTCGTGCATGTGGAGGGTTCTGGCTGGACGCTGGTTCAGAAGACCTTGCTCTTCCTCGTCTATCAGTTGCTGCGTGAACGAGTCAGACGGTGTTTCCTGCGTGGAGCAGTGGTGTTGTCGGCTTAAACCTCCAATGTTTGGAGTTTATCTCTGAATACAATATTAAATGTGAGCCCGTAAAGATGGAAGAACAAACGTAAGCTGTGAATGTGCTTCAGTGCTTGTAACATAACAGACTGTCAAAGTAAAAGCAGCTCTCTAAACTCTCTGTGTCTCCTGGAGGTCTGACAGTGATCTAGTAGAACACGTTGGCAGAGGAGACGAGTGAGGAGTCCAGAGAAAAGGACCGGCAGTGAATCCAGAGGCTGAGAGAGGAAAGTGGGCTCAACTGGCTGTTAGCTGAACCCTTCAATGAAACACTGTGAGCTCTCATCTGCAGATGTTTAGTGATGTGTTGTCAGAATGCAGCGTGCATCATTTATTGTGACATGTAACCTGAATCCCACCGTTTACTGCTTTACAGGTCATTTATACTGATGCCGACTGACATGACTTTAAACTATTGTGAGCTCATTTCTGCTCTCCAAACACTTTAAAATCTTTATCTTTATATAAAGGAACCACATGTTCTTCAGAGGGTCCGCTCAGTGTTTGGACCTCTGTACTTCTGAAACCCTCATATAACAACGGTTGCCAGTAGGTGGCGCTGTGACTATGAGTTAATATTGGCCTGCAGAAGTCCTCAAGCCATGACTCTCATCAAGCATGGCAAGTTTGGGACAGTTTTGACAAAGAACAGTCGAGTTACAGCAGATTGATGGATGATGGTAAACCATGTAAAATGGCCGCCACACCACGTCCTCACCGTTCATGAAACCTTGAAGCTTTTGATAACTTTTAATCACAAAGGTCTTTAGATTGTTCTCACTAAATATTAAGTTGATGTGATTCATTCTCTAGGAGGAGTTCACTAAAGTTCAGCAAAAACACAAGAAATGTATACAAAATTCAAAATGGCCGACTTCCGGTTGGGTTTAGAGGATGGCTCCAAGAGACTTTTTTTAAGTCTACATGTGATGCATGTGCTTACCAAATGTTATAGATCTATGTGGAACGTGCTGCGAGGGCTGCATGGTCTAAGTTGCGTAGGGGGCGCTATAGAGCCGACTTCCCTCTGAAGCATTAAAACCACATCAGATAAAAACATGGAGGACTTTCAATGTGAGAGCAGTTTGGTTCCGTTTGGAGCTTCTTCAGCCTCAGAAACACCTTCAGAGCTCATAATTCATAACTTTATGATCTTTGGATCACTTTTCACTGTAAAGGTCTCAAGATCTGAAGTACATCAGGTTACATCTCTAAGAGGAGTTAAAGTATATTAATAATAATAATAGAAAATATAATAATTATGATGGTAATAATCATCATAATAAACATTAAAAGAACAATAGCTCCTCTTAAATGAAGTTTCATATGTACAGTATGACGTCATCGACCGCACATCCCTCCAAGGAGTACTTCCGGTCCGGATTTCAAAGTAAAGGATCACGTGTCTTTTAGTTTACGATATTTGGAGTTAAGGGACAGAAGAGTAATTTAAGATTCTATTATTTGGACTCAGTACTATTTAGACTACAGTCAGTACTAATATGAAGTACTTTTACTGTGTACTTTGTGAATCATTAAAGTTTGATAAAAAGAATGAATCTTGGTCTCTGGAAGGAACTTTGACATTAGATTATTCAAAGAGTACACAGTAAAGTACTTCATATTATGTTTGACTGTAGTCTTAATAATAATAAATAATAGGATCTTAAATTACTCTTCTGTTCCTTAATCACAAATAACTCAACTTTACTTTGAAATCCGGACCGGAAGTACTCCTTGGAGGGCTGTGCGGTCGATGACGTCATACTGTACATACTAAACTTCACTTTAAATCTATTTGTGTTCAGCTGACTGAAGAAAAGCATAAAGTATTTCTGTAACTTCTTCTCGTGAGACTGAAGTCAAACGTGACTTTGGTTCCTTCACGAGGAAAGAAGGAGCGACACGCGGACTTAAGACTTTGTGACGTTGCTCTGTTCTTCTTCACTGGTCCTCCTCTGAAGTCCACTTGAACTAGTTTCTGCTGGACCTGAAGGACCAAAGAGTCCTCCAAGAGTCCCTCAGTGAAAAGAGTCGCTCACTAACCTTTAGATGCAGAGAAGAAGACGCTGCGACACCACGAGCTCCAGAAGTGAAACCAAAGAGGAAACAGGAAGGGAGGGGCCGTCACACAAGAAGAGAGGAAACAAGCAATGAGACGTCATTTCCTCAGTTGCGTCACGTGAAGCGACGTCTGTTTCTGATGACGGAGGATCAGATGATCACATCTGGATCAGCTGTCAGTCGGCGTTAACAGCTGGAGAGATTTTTGATAAGTTTGTGTCTGTTCACACGATCACTGTACTTAATAATAGTAACTAACAATACTAACAACCAGTGGTGGTCCATCAGGGCCTGCAAGGCCTTCTCTGCTGGCCTAGACAGAATCACAAAGCTATATCTATTTTATAATTTAATAATTTTTCTTAAATACACGACATGTATTCTAATTTATAAAATATTTTCCCATTATCTTATTATCTCATTGCACAGCTACTGTCTTCCTCAGTTGCTCTGCTTCCAGTGCAGCTTGTTTTAAGTAGAGCTTTTATCCAATCAGATCTCACCTCTGTGTCTCTAGGTAAGAAGAGAGGCCCGAGGCCTGCAGACTCAGGAGTGAATCCATGTGCAGATTAAGTGAATGGGGACGATATTGTTGATTGTCATAGTGTTCAACCAATCAGATCTTTAGTTTGACATGTTGGGCGTATTCTTTGACGTGTCAGAGCCTGCTAGCTGGCCTACAAGTACGTGATTGGTCAGTGGGCTCATGTTGGGCGGTGACAATCCCAATATCTGCTGCCTCTGTAAGAGGATATTTTCAGCCTCAAACGCATTAAAACGTATTCAAGAAATACAACTGGGGAGGCTCGACTGTCTTCACCGGCGTCCATGAATGGAGAAGTGTAAAATGTGCAAAATGAATCAGTGTGTAAAAAGGAAACAGAGTTACTTTTGTCTCACATCAGTTAATCAGTTGATCCTCTTTCATTGAGTCTTGTCTTTCTCTCTCATGTCATTTAATAAACCTCTCAGAATAACAGAAAGTCTTTTAACCAAACATTTAAATTTAAGTTTGAGTCTCCTGTCTGTCCATCATGTAATTAACAGTCGACCCTCATCTACCTGCATACATGTCTTCTATTGTCGCTTCTGACATGTAATACCTGCAGCATAATCTTGTCTTTAGTCCATGTTTCTATTAACAATCATCCCTCGTTGTTTTTGCTTTGCTTGTTATTGTTTTATGAGTTTCATGTCTTTAGTACTTCACAATGTAGTATAATGTTGTACTGAATGATGTTTCTACTCATTAATATTCTCTCTTCTTTTATTTTGTTTCTGAATGCTAATAAAAGGATAAATGATGCATAACTTCGTAATTTTTAATCTTATATTCTGTTTATGGTGACTTTGTAACATATGATCAGAGACTACAGATAAAAATGAGCCTCTTGGCTAACTGGTGCATTTACAGTGATGTCCTGTTTCCTTTAAACACACTTTAAACTCAAACAATGAACTTTAAAAACATTATTAATAGATTCAAACATGTCTTACCATGCTGGATGAAGAAGCAGGTGTGGTGAAAACACACTTTAAAAAGACAAAGACAATCGGTGTCAATCACCGTGTAGCCCCGCCCTAAAGCATCCCCTGCTTTATGGTCTATTAGAGACCTGTCAATCACCGTGTAGCCCCGCCCTAAAGCATCCCCTGCTTTATGGTCTGTTTGACTCTAAATGGACCATAATGTACTAAATGAACATCATGCTGTATTGAAGAAGACTTGAAACTAGAGATTGAGACCATAAACTCATGTTTACAATGTTTACTGAGGTAATAAATCAAGAGAGAAGTAGAGTCATTTTCTCATAGACTTCTATACAGTTGGCTTCTACTGAAGGAAACCACGACTCTGTTCATCCTCCAAATTCTACATTTATATTTGGGAATTTGATGATGCTGTAAATTGTTAAATATAAAGATACTCTGTGAAGTTTTCTCATCAACAAATTAGTTTAACATTCTCACCAAACACATTGAGGCCTAACAAATGTGTTGAGTGCATTTTATTTCTCACAAAATGTTTGCAAAGCAGATTTTTTAAATATTTTAAATCTTTCATCGTTTACATCCGTGTTTGCGGCCACATTTTATCAAATTGTTTTTTAAAATTAATTTAATGAAATTAATACATATAAATGAAAGGTGTGTCTCTTTATTAGGAACCTATAACTCAGTTCACCCTCAAAATTCATCATCAATGACTTTTGATGCTACAATTACTTGTTTAAGTTGCGTTAATCAATATTTCTTATATTTATATGAGCACACACAACAAATCAAAATTAGATAAAAGATGCATTTCAGGTCATAAATGCATCTTTATCAAAGCAAATATGAACATTAATTAAATATGAACATAAATGATGGTTCCATCCCGGTAAGAGAGCATGCACAAGACCAGAACCGTGGAACCGGGTCAGCTAAATGGAATGCGGCCATCGTTAATGTTATGAAGACACAATGTCTGCTATGAAAGGAGGAAGAAAGAGAAGCACTTACTTTTCCTGACACACGGTTCAGCACAAAGTAAAGAGAGGAGTTGCATCAGAGCAGCAAAAAAACAGAAATATTGTTTTAAGATAAGAGGAGAAAAAAAACAACCCACGCAAAAATGTTTAAAAAAGCGTAGACTATGATTTATTCACAGATTATATTCGTCTCACTCTCGGGGCAGATTTTATCTGGAATGAGGAATCCCTCGTCGCCCGTTATGTAAGATAAACATCGGGTTTGTTTACGACAGAAGAAAACAGTAAAAACTTCATAACTAAACTTTAAATGTGTCACATGTGGGGAAGAAGAAAAACACACTATAAAGAGCTGCATTAAAGACAGACACCAGGCTGCTTAGTTCACAAATATCACAAACAATTTATTAAGAATCTATTATATACACATTGATGAGATATCCTCAGGGGACCATGACTGTTGACATCGACAGATCATACAGAACATTTTAAGAGCTTCGTCAGAGTTCATTAATGAAAGATAAAGAACTTTTAAGGCTGATTGATTTCAAGTGTTTAAATGTCTATTAGCATATAAACCAGAATAGCCCTTAGTTAATCAGTGCATAGAGTTAGCATTAGCATTAGCATTCATCTCACTAATGCACTTTCCTTCAGTGTGGGCTTTTTGCAATTTTTATATAAATGGGAAATAATCGGGGTCTATAAATAATTACATTTTAAAATAATTAAATAATACAAAAGCTATTTGGTCGTCTGGTCTGAACGATCGGGTTTGATCTGATTAAAAAAACAACTCCTACAAATCACATCAAGGACAAAACCTACGATTCAAATACTTCAAACAAAACTGTAACAGAATTATACAGAAACAATGAGGGAACCAACAGAAATATGAAATATAACACTGATTGTATGGAAACCTCTTGGACATAATAAACAGGAATCAGCTTGTTCCTCTGATAACGTAAGATCCAGATGTCTGATGCTAACGTTAGCTGAGCTTGTTCCTCTGATAACTTAAGATCCAGATGTCTGATGCTAACGTTAGCTCAGCTTGTTTCTTTGATAATTTAAGATCCAGATGTCTCACGCTAACGTTAGCTCAGCTTGTTTCTTTGATAACTTAAGATCCAGACGTCTGATGCTAACGTTAGCTCAGCTTGTTTCACTGATAACTTAAGATCCAGACGTCTCACGCTAACGTTAGCTCAGCTTGTTTCTTTGATAACTTAAGATCCAGACGTCTGACGACTAAAATCCTTCATCTGGTGAAAATAGTTTAAAACCACCGATGTAGTGTAGAAATGTGGCCTCAAACACGTCATCGACTAAAATTACAAATTCTTCAGGTTTGAAATTTGTTCCTCTTAAGTAATTGGGACATCAGCTGCTACCTAAAAAAGTGGTAATTGTTTTGTTGAGGTTGAAGGTTTATTCTTCACCTTAAAATCCTCTTAAAACTCTCAACACTTCCCTTCGCCGATGAAGGCCAAGTGGCTGAAAGCTTCAAAGTCAAAGTCTAGTAAGTGGACCTTGAGTTACAACTTTTGAGGCATGATGGCACATTTAACAAACATGCTTTTTTTTACAGTGGTAATAATAAAGCGAGGTGTTATCTCAACGGCCCGTTATTCTGACACCACAATAGTCCGAACAATTTCCCATTTTTCCGACAGCCACTTATCCCAAAAACGAAATTACGAAAATACAGACTGTCCGTGCATCACATGGCTAATTATTATGCAGAATGAGGTCATCAGACCTTCACATTTGTGATCATTTTTTGTTCTACAAATGGCGAAGGCATGACTCGTCCTACTCTGCCTCTGATTGCCTCTACTCATGCCTCTGCCATGTTGTTTTTTTCAAAACCGATAAAGTGAAGTGACCAAATATCTGAACTGAGGAGGAAAATAGTGCGCTGAGAATATTGTTACACCCCTTGATGAACCAATCACAGTGCTCAGAGGGAAAGGTGCCTGAGGAGCTCAGCATGCGGGGACGATAGCAGCAGCAGCAGCGATGGCAGCCAATCAGTACACAGGCACATTAAAGTACTCATGACGGGGCTGCATGGGGAGAGAAACGCACACAGATCAGCAAAAACATGGAGTCATAGCAGCCACATGCAGGAGACAGTGCAGCAGGCTCGAGGTGTCACTTAAAGGGTCACTTTTTTACAACCTGGAGCGGTTTTTAAACCATGTTTCTGCGTCTCAGCGACTATAACAGAGACGTTGAGGTCACATAAGCAGCCCGTTTAGTGGCTGATGTTGGCGGCTTTCTCCTTCAATACTGGACCAATTAAAAAAAAAATGTAAAGTTACTTAGACACAGAAACATGGGAGATAGGGTCCAGGTAGAAAAATACCAAAGTCACCATTTAAGAAAAAATACTTTCACCACTGATCCACATTTATCTATTAAAGGGAAGTTATTTTTTCTCTCTTG
>NW_027466527.1:750000-762500 GCF_050575085.1 Anarhichas minor
CTAAGCTAAAGCTGCTCCATCACAATAACATCGCTGAGGCACAAATACGGTGGCGATGTTATTGTTTTTACATATTTGATGTTTCAACATTTCACATCAGCGGATCAAATTTGAATATGGCAGCAGGTAATGGAACATTAAGGAGCAGCAGCACTGAGTGTTCTCATTCAGCTATAATGTTACGTGTATTTGGGAATAAAAAAAAGAAACTGATTGGAAATGCCAGAAAAATAACGTTTAAATATTGCAAAAAAAAGTGTTTACGCTTGGCTGAGGTGGATAAAAAAAGAAATGTGACAAAGTGCAACCGATTAAAAAGTATTAAACCGTACTTGCTGTAACCAGGATTGAATTCTTAAGGATGGTAACTGTATTTGAGGAAGCGGTGCTTGTGTAACAAACTTCATTTAACTTTCTATTCATTTCTTTGGTCTGAAAAACCTCCTAACTGTTGACGGTAACAGTGGAGAGTGAGGGCCGATTATTAATACAGTAGCAGAACGATGGAGAGACTAAGTCCTCAGTATGAAATCTATTGTGTCCCCACACTGTCCCCGGTCGTCGTCTTACCTCCTGCAGCAGGTCGGCCTGCTCGATGGCCTTCAACACCGTCTTCTTGGACGTCTCCTGAGCTTCTCCACCCAGCAGGAACTCATCCAGGATGAAGTACGCCTTCTCAAAGTTGAAAATAATGTCCAGCTCACAAACCTGAAAGAAACACTTAACAATGAATATTTTTTAAGTCCAGGTTCAGTAGGTGGGGAAACGTACGGATACCCGACGTTAGAGAACGCACACTGCCAAAGTATTTGTCCAGCAGCTCCACGTATCGGTGGATGATCTCCAGCGTGATGAGCTCGTTGTCCTGGTCCTCGATGGCACAGCAGAAGTACAGGCTGGCGTATCTGCAACACGGAGACAGATGTTGACTTCACAGCAGCTTTTAGGAAACAGTTAGAGAGGCACCGATGCATTTCGTGTGTGTTTGTTACTGGAGCACTTACGGCACACGACTGAAAACACTCAACATTGGAAAAAGGTGCAGCGGTCCCCGAGACGATCACCGGCCTCGGCCGACCGAACGCAAGGAGGAGAGCTGAGATGGATGCTAAGCTAACCCAGCTAGGAGCTGAGGCTACTCCAATACCCAGCATGCATCCTGGCTTTCATCCACCAGACAGCCAGGATGCATGCTGGGTAGTGGAGTAGCATCAGTGTCCTAGCTGGGTTAGCTTAGCTTCCATCTGGGCTCTGCTCCCTCTCCTCTCTGGGGCAGTTTGGTGACCTTTTGGTCCGTGCAATTGATTTAAATTTTCCATGAAAGAAAAGTCGCGAAAAGAAGGTTTGTGTTCGCCGTCAATTAAAGTTCTGAGAAAGAAAGAACATCTGAACCTGCAGGTTGTTGCGTCTCTACAAACAATCTTCAAATTATGAAAACTGCAAAACATCAACCTGACAAAGTGAATACAAGAAGCTGACTTCATGCATTCTCATCAGGTAGTGATATAAACCGTCTCCTGGCTCGCTGTAATAGTGCTGACACAGCTCTTTACTGCGGTTCACGGTGATTCATTTAAAGCCAGAAGCCGGACGGACGCAGAAGGCCGTTACGAGTTAAGCCTCATGGTTTCTTTATCCCTGATAATCCCTCAGGCACTCTTTAGGCATGTGATGATTGGCTCATAAAGGAGCTGGTCAGTTGATCCCTCACAACCAGCGGGTGAAGGAGGCCACAATGGACCCGGCTGACCCCGGTGAGACCAGCAGTAAGTACTGGGACGAGCGTGAAACTCGACAGGACGGGAACTCGCTGGCGTCGCTTGCTACGTAGAAAAGGTTCAGAGTAAAACGTGTGTTGATGTTGTTCAGGTTCATTCTTTGGATACAAGAAGAGAAACATCATGAAGGACTAACTATCCTTTAGAGAAGCTGTTTGAAGGAATGACAGAGGGAGGCTGAGTCCACACGGTCCAACGAGTGTTAAGAGTGTTACCGGCTGCATTTAAAAAGGAGGATATCAAGTTAAAATGAATCTTCATCAGCCGGGGAAACAGCTTAGTCGGCACAAACTCTTTTTCGGAATAAAAGGCAAAAATTCCGGAATATATTTTGTGTGTAAACAAGTAGTCAATGTTGCATTTGCCAACCTGATGACGAAGTTAGATTAAGTGTTGAATATGAATGTTTTCTCGACAGGGCGATATTTTGAAATGATGAAAACATCGTAAAGAGAAACACGATGTAGGCCGTCAAAATGAATATGAACGAGCACAGACTAATTAACATTTTAGGAAAATCTGATCAAACTGACTCTATATTTGTAAACACAGTCAGTGACAAACTCTCAACTAAACATTTGAGTTTGTTTTTTTGGTAAACAATAGAATCTATACATCCAACATTTTTAGAAGTTGACACAAGTGTTACCAATGTTGGAAAAAACATGGAGTCTCTACGTGATATAAATTAAGTTAAGCTATTCACATGTTTTCAGCCTCTCCTCTCCTCTCCCCTCCTCTCTCCCCTCCTCTCCTCTCCCCTCCCTTCTCCTCTCCTCTCCCCTCCTCTCTCCCCCCCTCTCCTCTCCCCTCCTCTCTCCCCTCCTCCCCTCTCCCCTCCCTTCTCCTCTCCTCTCCTCTCCTCTCCCCTCTCCTCTCCCCTCCTCTCTCCTCTCCTCTCCCCTCCCCTCCTCTCTCCCCTCCTCTCCTCTCCCCTCCTCTCCTCTCTCCTCTCCTCTCCTCTCTCCTCTCCCCTCCTCTCCTCTCCTCTCCTCTCCTCTCTCCTCTCCCCTCCCCTCCTCTCTCCTCTCCCCTCCCCTCCCCTCCCCTCCTCTCTCCCCTCCCCTCCTCTCCCCTCCTCTCCTCTCTCCTCTCCCCTCCCCTCCCCTCCGCTCTCCTCTCCTCTCCCCTCCTCTCCTCTCTCCTCTCCCCTCCTCTCCCCTCCTCCCTCCTCTCCCCTCCTCTCCTCTCCCCTCCTCTCTCCTCTCCCCTCCTCTCTCCTCTCCTCCTCTCTCCCCTCCGCTCTCCTCTCCTCTCCCCTCCTCTCCTCTCCCCTCCTCTCTCCTCTCCTCCTCTCTCCCCTCCTCTCTCCTCTCCTCTCCCCTCCTCTCCTGATTCTCCCTTTTGTTCCCTGAACAAGTCCCCATATCCTACCCACCTCTTATAGACCACCTTGAGGTCTCTCCACTCCAGGAAGCTGCACATTTTGGGCTTTCGAGCCAGGACCGTCTGCACCAACTCCCTGGTGATCTTCTTCTTCTCCTTATCCGACAGAGGCACGTACCACTTCTGCAGCCTGAGCTTCCCCTGCCGACTGAACAGAAGCATGAACTGCATCTGGAATGAAGGGATGAGAGAAAAGAACAAGAGACGGAGAGATCCGTGAAACACAATGAGGGACGAGGAGAAGCAAGCATGAGCTTTTTACATCTGTTTGACAGAAATAATGTGATTTACTAGCTTTCTCTGAAGGTTTCACTGCTTCTCAAGCTCTTTCTCACTGTTCAACAATCAACATATGTCACATATACACATATATATATACACACATTCATATATATACACCTATATATACATACAGTATATACATACATACACACACAGATACACATAATATATCTATATTTTATTATCATGCAAGATGATACATCAGGCTAATAATTTAGTAGATAGTACTTAATAATACTTGTTTGAATTAACATCTTTTGACACACACATCTCAAAACAATGAGTTACTAAATCATTATAATAACTTACAGGATCTTTGTTTTTCATAACAAGTCTAAACTTTCATTTACTTATTTTCTCCATTTTACTGTCAGCGTTGGGCTTCCATAAAGAACAGAGGGAGTCTGATGTTAGACGGATTATAATTCTTAATTTGTGATATTGAACGATATAAAATAAAATAAACTTCACTAGATTTCAAGAGCAAGACTGATTCTGACAACGAGCCAAAATTATGGAAATTATTACTGCAAGACGCTCAATAAATGACCTTTAATCAGGTCAATCAAACTCATGCAGCTCATCAATTAATATGAAATAATGTCAACAACAGAGTTATTAATTAACATGTGTGTATCTGCTGCCATGTGTTTCAGATAAACAACATTTAACTTCATGTTCAGAGACATGATTTTAATTAAACATTAACATTTTAATATCCAATTAAAGACTCACAGTTCTCTACACTTACACCAGAAACGCGTGATTCTTCTTCTCCGTTTATCAACACAACCGAACGGAAGTGCCGTTAACACCGTTATTCAGCGGTTAGCATTAGCTTGTTTAGCCTGTTTTAAATACGACATAACCGACCGGAAAAAACATAAACGGTGTAATAATACATCGTCAAAAGTACTTACCGTGTATTAAAACACTGGCTTCTGGAGGAATAAACTGCCACCCACCGCCACCCGGACTCATACACGGCCAGTGGGCACCAAGCTTCTGATTGGCCAATGAGGAGCTCACCACTTGTTCATTGGCTCACTCGGTCTCTAATAGTCCCCGCCTATCACTCGATTTCGTGGATGTGATTGGCTGGTTTTTACATCGATCAAACTACATTAAGACGTCATCATCAAGGGGCATCAGAACGTTTAACTAAGTGCAGGAATTTAGATGTTTATAGAATAAATACAAATAATATTTAGTTCAACTATATATATTTATTCATCTATTTTTTTAAATTTATTTATATATATTTTATATTTTTTATTCACCATTATTCATTTATTTATGTAGAATCTTTCATACAAACCTGATATAGAAAACAAATAAACAATATAAACATAAATAAATACACTATATAAATATACAAATAAATATCAAGAAAATCTTTAAAATTAATAAATAAAATTCTATAGAATAAAATAAAATAAAATACATTTTTGAGAAGAAAGAAAACAGTGATTACAGTTTTAAAACATTACTCCAGATTGAAATGGAATGTTGGGTTATGTATTCTGAAATGAAATTAAAAATCTGTATTTCATGAAGTAAAAAATTCAAATAAAAGTAATTGCTAAAAAAAAGTCAGATTAAAAAGATAGGTCTCTTCAAAAATACTGAGAGAGCTCGTTATTCTAACAACCAGAGGCAGCGAGCTCCACAGTTTAAGGACATTAAAACAGAAGGTATTTCTATTATTATTTTATCAGATGCATACAAACATTAAGAAAGAGAAGTGGTGGAGGACCTGAGTGATCTGACTGGAACATAAAATGCAAGAAAATGTCTGATGTTGGGAGAAGCAAAGTCATTTAAAACTTTATCAACAACTAATTAAAATCAACTCTAAAAGATACACAGCCACGTGTTCAGCAGTGGGGTGATGTGACCCAGTTTCATTGTTTTAGTAAAGACAGCATTCTGAAATAACTATAACAGGCTCATACATACAAAGAAATATATTAAAAATAACTGACAAAACTAAAACTATACTATGTAGCCATGCATACAACACTGAAGCACTAAAGCACACTGGTCCTAAAGGTGACATCAGGACTTCAGGGTTGTCATTGCTGACAGACTCACTCACAGATCAATAGTTTACGTCACAGCTAAAGGAGAAACGTCTCTGCTGTTGGCACAATAATGACTGTTTTCTGTCCAACACAGTCGGGTCAGAGTGGACAGTCAGAAGTGACCTTTAGAGGGAGGAGCTAAAGTTAAAATAAATACTGAATAACACATTGTTCAGGCGACCAAGATGTCACAATTAACTTTGATGAAGTGAAAACACAATGTGAAAGGGTTAAAGTTGTGAGGCGAAAACACGGTCAACACCGTGGTAGAGACCTGTCAATCACTGTGTAGCCCCGCCCTAAAGCATCCCCTGCTTTATGGTCTGTTTGACTCTAAATGGACCATAATGTACTAAATGAACATCATGCTGTATTGAAGAAGACTTGAAACTAGAGATTGAGACCATAAACTCATGTTTACAATGTTTACTGAGGTAATAAATCAAGAGAGAAGTAGAGTCATTTTCTCATAGACTTCTATACAACCAGAGGAGTCGCCCCCTGGTGGACACTAGCGAGAATGCAGCTTTAACACACGAAGCTCTGGATTCACTTTAAAGAAACGTCTCTTTCTAGAGTCTCCGTATGTGGATATAACCCTAAAGAAAACATAATATCATTATATTCCATTCCTGTGAATAGATCCCCCCTAAATGCTACACACTGTACCTTTAAAACAATACAAGGATCATCTGTGAACTGAGCCTCTAACATGTCGTCCCTGGTTGTTATGTTGTCAGCTGGCACACAGAATAAAGAACGATCACAGTGCTCTCCCACTGTTCACCACAGGTGCAGCACAATAGAGGAGCCTTAGGGAGGCGTCTAAGGGCCAATAAAGAGCGTTAGATAAATCCATCACAGGCCTGTGGATTACAGTAATCCCATCCACTCTCTCGTTGGGGTAGCACACACTCATCACATTCCAGCAGCTGAAGAGGAAGATGGAGGTCACTGCTCGGTGTGCTGCTGTACTCTTCCTCCTGCTTCTGTCTCAGGGTAAGTCACAGTGCAGCTGCATGATATACTCACTGTCTGGAGTTTATAGTGTTTTTAATGTAACCATGTTATGAAAGCACCGTCGTGGCCAAAGAGCGGATCATTGTTTGACTTTATCAAAATGTATTTTTTGTTCTTCAATATCATGTTGTTTCTTCTGTTCACATGTACTGAAATTATGCAGAATAATTAGATATATTTGTCACATTAAAAAGCTAGCAAACAATTCATGAATTAATTTGTGTTAATGAGTTTTGATTTTAGTTAGTTTGCTCTTTAGTTTCTCCTGTAAAATTGAGCTTTTAGCTTTCACCTTCATCTGCTTCTCCATTTCATGCATCCACTGACAGCTCTGATGGCCGTTCACTCTCAAGAGGTAAGAGCTCAATAATAAGCCACCAAACGATGTGATATGAACCCTGGATTAACTCGTGTGTGTGTGTGTGTGTGTGCGTCCTTCAGGAGGAGGAGGCGGTCCAGGAGGAGGAGCTACAGGAGGAGGACCAGCAGGAGATCGAGACGTGGACATCAGATACTAAAACCTGCACCTGTGACTGTGAGTCTGCCGGCTCACCGACCATCAGCCCACCTGTCCCGCCCACCTCACTGCTGCCGCCACCGCTGCCCCCTCAGGGTGACCTGCTGAACTGCATGCCAGGTGATGACTCCCCCCCCTGACAGGTCACATGATCTGGGTTTACCTGTAGTCTGCTATAAACCAGGCCGTCATGTGAAGGACAATGATAACGTTCACACATGTGAAGATTATTATCTGTATCCTGTATCTTGTGCTCACAGAGAGCTCCAGCTGCTGTGATGGAGCTGACTGTGTTCTAAATCTCTGCAGTGGGGCACGATTCACCTTCTACCATGATCGTGACAATTTTCAACTCTAAAGCTACGACAATGATTTTTCATTTAGTGTTGGTTCTGGTGGTCCCTGTGGACTAAAGCTGTAGTGTCTCTGAGCACCAGTCCCTTTAGAAAACCTCTCATTTTACTGCAGCAGGGTCTGACAGTCTGCCCCTCTCAGTCCTGGTTCTGGTTCTCCCGTGCCTCCCTTCCCTCCAGCAGGTCCAGCAAAACGTCCTGGGTCTCCAGCAGCGTGGTGTCGGTGTTGACTCCCAGAGAGGAGAAGCTCTGCTCCTGGAGGAGGAGGAGGAGACGCTGCTGCTGCTGCCGGGAGCTAAGCTCTCCTCCTCCCTCCGGAGGTCCGACTGCAGGTCCAAGGCTGCGGGTGAAGCCGGATCTGTCCACGGTGGACTGGTCTCTGCTGGAGGATCTGGGTCTGTCCACGGTACTCTGCTGGAGGATCTGGGTCTGTTCACGGTGGACCGGTCTCTGCTGGAGGATCTGGGTCTGTCCACAGTGGACCGGTCTCTGCTGGAGGATCTGGGTCTGTCCACGGTGGACCGGTCTCTGCTGGAGGATCTGGGTCTGTTCACGGTGGACCGGTCTCTGCTGGACGATCTGGGTCTGTCCACGGTGGACCGGTCTCTGCTGGAGTCTGAGCTGGAGGAGTTTCTGATGAACCTGCATGAGTTCATCTGATTTCACCAGAATCCGACCCGGTGGCTCCGATGACGAGCATTAAGAATAACTCTATAGAAACAGACCATCTTCTCTCTGATGGTCTCTTTACTGATGGAGGTCTGATAGAGGATCAGGACTACACTGAGACTGGTTCAGAATCAGTTACAGCCCCTTTGAGTTCTGTAACGTAGATTTAAGAAATGAACAGCTGTGAGGAAGAGGCCTGAGATAATCTCATCACCTGTACAGGAATGTGATGATGAGATTAGGAAGCCCTAAATAGGCGGTGCCCTTCACTTAATAGCACGATACAGCGGACAAAGCAGCGCAGATCAGATGATGTCCCGAACATCTTCTTCCTCCTCATCACGCGATCCTCCTGCTATCAGATCTCAGGGTTAATTAGATCAGGAAGCTGAGAATACTTAGTTGGCGAATGAAATCATGACGCCGTTCAAATGTTGCTCGGACGTTCGTTGTGATGCATATTAGAGCCGGTTGTGTTTGTTGGGGCTGAATGATTTAGATTTCACACAAATGTCCATTTTTACTGATACTCTAGTGATTCACACGGGAAGTTGGACAAAAGGAAAGATGCTTAAGTTGCAACTTTGTCTTTAAAGGAAAACCTCACCCTTACAATGACCATCTGTGTGTCAGTTACTCTCCACGTGTTTCTTTGAAGGAAACGTCACAGTGAACAAAAGAATCAAAAAGCTGAGAAAAGTCTTGATGAATTGAAGTAAATAGGCCGAGTTAAACAACAGCAAAACATCTGTTTACAAACTCTCACACAACTGGTGCAGTTTAATCTAAGTCTCATTTCATCCAGTCGTAGATCACTACTCCACAAACATGCATCTTTTGTTAAAACCTGGTTGTGTCATAACGGTAGAATAGAATTTGCGAAACTCTTGCAAGACTGGAGGACAGGTAGTCGAGTCTCGCAAGAGTTCTTGCAAGTTTTTGCAATTCATGGGAAACCATTTCAACACGACTTTAAAACCTTAAACTGTCTCACGCTTGCAAAGACAGTTTTAAATGTTGAGCTTTCAGTGAAGGCGCATGTGTTTGTGAAATAGTGACCATAGGACTGGATAAATGAGACTTGGACTGTTCTGCACCAGTTGTGTGAGAGCTTGTGAACAGATGTTAACTTCAACTCATCAAGACTTTTCTCATTTTATTCAAAGTCTTTGTTCAACGTGGAGGCACGAGAGGAAGAAGTTTCCTTCAAGAGTTCAAGTGAAATGAGGGAAAGTAACAGACGGTTGTGTTGAGGGTGACGTGTTCCTTTAAACAGCTTCTTCATGGGTTACATTAAAAGTGTGAGGTGATTCTCTTCATGCATTATTTATCGTTGTAATGTCCTCCACAGAATGTCCTTACCACAGAGCTCTGGGCTTTGAATCTGGATCTGTGGAATCAGACCAGATCAGCTGCCCCAGTCAGGACCAGTACGTGGGCTGGTACTCCTCCTGGATCCCCTCCAAGGCTCGCCTTAACAACCAGGGCTTTGGGTACGTCACCACAGCCCAGTTCCTCTTTTTCTCATCGTCACTGTGAACAACAAAAGCACACCTTGTTGTTTGTGGTCAGGTGCGCGTGGCTCTCCAAGTTTAACGACCTGCATCAGTGGATCCAGATCGACCTGAAGGAGGTCTCCGTGGTGTCCGGCGTCCTCACTCAGGGCCGCTGCGACGCCGACGAGTGGATCACTAAATACAGCATCCAGTACCGCACGGTGGAGACGCTCAACTGGATCTATTACAAAGACCAGACAGGAAACAACAGGGTGAGAACACAAAACACCTATTGTAAAGCTTTCATCAGCAAAACTATATTCAAATACAACACTTTACTAAATACAAAAAACTAAAACTGTACCATATTCCAAAACTTAAAAACAAATACAAAATACAAAATACCAAAAGTTTAAAGCAAACTTTGTCGACGAGTTTCAGTTCAGAGGATCATAAACATCGAGGCTTCTGCATCAGTGAGACTTAATGCATCATATAAAACATGTCGACCAAATCAAATCTGTCAGAAACAATCAATATTAATGAAGCTGCCATAACAACTTATATTCTCCCCATTTAAAGGGACAGTCCCCCCATGAAATCAAAACTACATATTCTTCCTCTCACCTGTAGTTCTATTTATCGGTTCAGATAGTTTTGGTGTGAGTTGCAGAGTGTCGGAAGTATTGACCGTACAAATATCCGTCTTCTCTCCAATTATATGGAACTAGATGTCTCTTGGCATTTGGTGCTCAGAGCACCAAAAACAATACATTTGAAAAACAATGTGTCTTTAAATAAACCCTGACCCGGTTACTGAGGATGATCCACATAGTTTCATGAACTATGGTTTAAAGAAAACAGTTCCTACATGTTCACAACAAGGTCTGTGTTTCTCAAATGTCATTTTTTGTTTCGGTGCTCGTCACGACAGGTAAGAGGACAAATATGCAGTTTTGCTTTTGGGGTGAACTGTTCCTTTAAATCAACGATACAACATGACTGCTGCCAGCTATGATCTATGTGGAACACACAATACTGTACATGAGTACATCACAAATATGAAATAGATAGAAAACTAATTCCTGCTCTCCAAAAGTGCAGAAATGAGTTTCCTGTGTATCACTGAAGGTGAAGAGACGTGATGATGATGAAGTGATTTAGTGAATATTTTCAGGTCTTCTATGGGAACTCGGACCGCTCGTCCACGGTACAGAACCTGCTGCGCCCCCCCATCGTAGCCCGATTCATCCGCCTGCTGCCGCTGGGCTGGCACACCCGCATCGCCACCCGGCTGGAGCTGCTCATGTGCATGAACAAGTGTCCCTGAAGGCAACACGGCCTGCTCACTGTCCACCTGATAACCTGCAGCCTGCCAACAAAATAGATCCTTGATGTTACTTTGTTATAGGACCAGTGGTGGAGAGTAACTAAGTACCTCTACGCACGTACTGCAGTTTTATACACATGTGAGGTACTTTACTTAGTTTTTCCTTGTTACTGTATTTTTCACTGTACTACATCTCAGAGGTACATATTGTACTTTTCACTGTACTACATCTCAGAGGTACATATTGTACTTTTCACTGTACTACATCTCAGAGGTACATATTGTACTTTTCACTGTACTACATCTCAGAGGTACATATTGTACTTTTTACTCCACAAGTGACACAAAATGATCACAAAGAGAGATAAAACAAATACAAAGAGACTCAAATCAGCTACAAAGAGACATAACGACTACAAAATGACCAAACGAATTAAAAAGTGACAGAAAACAACAACCAGATGTAAAACGGCTGCAAAACGACAACAAAGAGACTCTAAATGACTAAAAAAAGAGACAGAAAACAACTACAAAGAGACAGAAAACAACTACAAAGAGACACAAAACAGCTGCAAGGAGACAAAATTACCAAAAAGAGACCAAAATTGTCTCATAATCCGTCCATGCTCACAGGACAGCGACTCTACAAACTAATATCTTATAGAAAATGATGCATTGCTGTAGATTAAACCAGCCAACAGGATATAAAGGAGTTAACATGCAACATAGACATTAATGCAGCAGGAATATGAATCCAGAAACATCAGACATCAATAAATACTTTTACCTCTGTAAGGTTCTGCAGGTATTTTACTTGTAGTGGAGTATTCTCAGTGTATTAAGATTTTGAACGCAGTAAATACTTCTTCCACCACTGGCCATGGTGTTTATGAACTTTTTATCTTAAAGTCTGTCTGAACTAATTGTTTTTAAATACAAAATTGGACACCTTCAGAGTCAAACAAAATAATGAATAAATATTCCGCAGGTAAAGATTCAAATCAAATGTTTTATTTGAGATTTACTGTTACATATGTAAACATGAATATTCTAACATCGTTAAGCATTCATTTGTGGGTTTATGCTCTCATGTAAATGCTCTGTTGAGAAAAGAAAAGTAGATAAACACTGAACTATGCTACTAATTTGTGTCTGTAATAAAAGCACAAACGTAATACTTGATTTTCATTTAAACAGTTGATAAACATCCTCTGTTATAAATATTACCACACAAGTAGTCACACATCAGTATTAATATAATACACGGTGCTCCTTCAGCAAAAACGATAATCCAAAGAGAGAAACGTATCGCGTCGAGTACGGAGTGTGCACGGTCCTTACAGACGCACAACACACAATACGGTACGGTCATGTCTGGAGCCTCGGGCCTCAAACACTGTGCACATGATGAACACGGAGGGACGAGGAATTTACAGAGTTTGCGGCGATATTGCTGAGCCGTACAGTCTCTTCAAAGTGCAACATTACAAAGCTGAGGATTTATCTCTGCCAAGCTACTTTTCATGGCACTTTTACACCAGACAGAAGACACTGTCACAGCACAGAGCTTCTGCCCCCTCTGTGG